>NC_072737.1:81917956-81933440 GCF_026930045.1 Uloborus diversus | reverse complement strand
GTCGAAATTGTCTGAATACTGTCTGGGGACTTCCGGCAGACATTACCAGTTGTTCCGATGAAATCAACGCATGTTTAAAACAATCGTTTTTATAGCATTATGTCGAGATAATGCGATTGACCATGAACATGCGAGTATAAACGCAAAATAATCTAATCGCACAAGTATTTTCTTAGCAATTGCTGGGTATTGGAAACGGTGAAATTGAACTGTATCAAAACATACAGTACAACAAATAGCCAGGCAATTTCTACACTGCCGTTGAGACGAAAAGTGTACTAATTGAGAGTCTATTCCCAGATAAATTTAATTTTTTTTTAAATCAAAATTGCCTCTGTAATCGCGCTGGTTTTTGTAGCAGTTTTGTTTTCGGTAAACATTCCCGAACAGACAGGAATATTTGTGGATCGTCAATTGTCGACTGTAAAATACATATTCCGATGCATGTCGCAAAATGTATTTATAGGTCGCACAAAGTCATTGGGAGTTGACACTTTCTAATGCAGGTTTGACATAAGGAGAAACAGTATTCGTCAACTGTTTAAAACAATTTTGACGACATGCTATCCAACACAATCATCATTTTTTAAGGAGAAACTATATAACTTTCACGTTTGAAAATGTATTTCATAAAGTTTAACAAACACACAAATGTCCAAATCCAGATTTTACACCAGAGTCGAATATGAAGCATTAGTTTTAACTTAAAGTTTTTGCGTTTCAATTTCAAATTTGCCACTTAGTTATTATGATATGCCGTCACTTGACAGTTGGGCCACCAACTTAGTTAACACTGATTTGTAACGTATAACAACAGAGCAATGACGCTGACTTAGCTACAATTCTTGCGAATAATGAGCCATTACTGACGGCTCTAAAAAAAAAGCTCCCCATTGATGCTGAACAAGCCTATACAGTTGTCGATGAAAAAAAAAGCAGTAAACATTCCAACTGAATTTTTAAATTCCCTGGATACACCAGGAATGCAACTACACGATTTCTGGTTGAAAATTGGCTCAACAATTTATCCTTTTTCGCGATTTAAACCCACCTAAATTACGCAACGGTACACGTTTCTTCATCAAAAGTCAACAATTTTGACGGAAAAGTTTAGAGGAGAAATATTTGTGTTGCCACGCGTAATCCATTAATAGCGTCATAATTTTCAAACACATTTGAAAGGCTTCAATTTTTGATTCGTTTAGCTTTTGCAAAGACCATAAATAGATCTCAAGAACAAACAATGTCTTCTTTCGGTTTGGACTAGAAACATAAATATTTCTCTCATGGGCAACCATATATTGCCTACTCACAAGTGAAAAGTTATCATACTTTTCGTATTAGGAAAAGACTGGTTAAGCAAGAACATTTTGCACAACTTAGTGCTTAGACAGTTTTCAGTTTTCAAATAATAGAAACAATAGTTCGAAGTCAATGTTATCTACTTCATTGAAAAAATTCAATTTTTATATGTTTTTAATTTAGTTAGTGTATTTTTTAAAGAAGTTATTGATTACAAATTATAGAGAAAGCTGAGGTGAATAAAATGTAGTGTAGAATCTAAAAGTGTATGGTGGTTTACACTTAGTTTCTACATTCGGTTATTTTACAATCAGTTTCGATATTTACTATCACTTTCAAGTTATTTTTGTTTTTGTTTTTTTTGGCCGAAGTCATACTTACAAAATTTACTAAGGAAAGTATAGTGCTTTTTCCATAGAAAGTTTAGTTAGTACTTACTGAATTCAATAAGTACTTTCTTCAAACTGCACTGTAAAAAAAAAAAACAAGATCCGAAACGTTACTGAGTAAAAATTTTCGATACTTGCTTGCAGCTCTGGCTAAGCTTTGGCTATGTTTGCTTTACTGCTTATAGAAGTTCCTTAATAAATCAGAAAGGTGCTAAGATTTTTTTTTTATCCCTTTCTAAGTTTACACTAAAGTTTCAGAAACACGACTAGCTTCGAACGGGAAGATCTTCGAATTTTTCAAGAGGCTTCCGAGATAATTTTAGGAAAGTTATTAACATGACATGTAACTGGCAGAAATTGACTACATCAGTTGCCCATAATTTTCCAGGAACATTTATGAATCGTTTTTACATTGAATCACGCCCATTATCAATCTCTTACGTTTTAAAATCGGCTATACTATTTTAAGCTGTACTAAAAAATTTATTTGATTGTATCAAAATAATGAGTAAAAGTTTATTTTAATCCAACTTCTTTGCCACAGCAACGCGTGGCTGGGTCAGCTAGTACGATATAAAGCATTAAAATTATTATCAACTTCATTAGCAAGAAATCATTTTCTACTCCTCTGCTTTCTGCTGAAAAAAAAAATGCATTTTGTCTACGTTCGAAAAATTACACTTAAAAAACGGACTTAGTTCAACTGCGCTTACTTTTTTTTCGTTTCTTCTTCATAATGTTCTTCCTTTGAAATTTTTAAAAAGCGAAATGCCTAATGAAACGATTCGAAGCATAGTGCGGAGTTCCGCACGGGTCTACTAGTTTGTTTTAATTCCAACTTGATTAATCCTACCTATTATGTATTTGTTTGTTTTTACTTTGAAAAATGACTTATTTGTAATATTATTGACTTAAACAAAATCTTTTAAATAATGCAAAATTAAATTTCAGCTTCAAAGTGAAGTGGATGCTTGGTGAGCAAAAAGCTTCCCGCCAAACAAGATAAACAATTGGAAGGATCTATCCATATTTCTGAGGAGTTGAAGGTGGGAGGAGGTTTTAATGGAAGTAGGTGTGACGAAAGAGAAGAGGGAGGATGATAGTTCGGCAGAGTCGTGGCGGGAAAACTAGACTAGATATCATAACTTTTTTAGGCTGAGGGTTTTGGGGTTTAGGATGTGTGTGTGTGAAGGCCTTCTTTTTTGAGCAGAAAAGTTAAAGGTTTTCTTGGCGGGGAAATTTTTACAGCAGGGTTGTTTTTGATGAGATACCACATCTTTTTGCATTGATATTATTACTTTGTATTTTTAGAATTGAGAACTTCAAGTCAGAAAATTTTCAACTGAAAAAACGCTGTTTTGCGTTTTTAAGGAACAACAACGGTAAGCCAAATTTTACGTCAAGTTATTTTCTGACCAATAAGATTCTATGTTCGTTTTGCAAGAATTGGGCCGTTTAAATTTTATAATTTTATTGCAATCCTTGTGTCCTTTCTGTTGCAAAGAAAACTTCTTGGATAATAAAATACTATATTTTAAATTATATTGTTTTCGTATTTTACAACTTCGCAATAAATTCTATTACAGTTTCTTTATTTGACGGGTTGATTAAATTAATTGCCAAAATTTTGTCTGTTAACAAATTACTACAAAACACGAATATCACACACGTATTTCATATACTATTTTCATAATGTGTTATGTTTGTAAAAAATGCATTAATTTAGAAAATAAGCTAACCAATAAAAAAGTGCTATTTTTTGTTTTCAATTATACAGTTAGATAAATCATATGTGTATAGTTTCATGTAATATGTCACGCAAAATATTCTAATGATTTAACCCCAGTTTCGCGTCGACAAACTTCTTCCCCCTTAAATATAGCAAAACTGAAAAACAGGAGGAAGAAAATTTCGTATCAGCAAAATTTGGGGTAGGGGGTGACAGCATTCTAATAACATTCATTAATTTGTTTCTCTGCTTAAATGTAAACAATCTTACATGGAATCTTAAAACAGAAAGCCCAAAGTTCGCGCGCATGCGCAGTCGCTGTGGCAAATTTGTGATATCCGCGATTTGACGTCTAGTTGCAACTGTTGGATCTGTTTTAATCTTGATTGAATTTCATTTCCTACTAGTGGTACCCGCACGGCTTTGCTCGTAATAGAAAAAGTAAAATATCTTTTGATTCACCTGTATATTTACACATAATGTATGGTGAATTTTCTCGCTAATTGGCTTGTACCTATGTTACGGTTCCACGTTATGATAATTTCGTATCTCGCCAATTGACTTGTGTCCATGTTACGGTTCCACGTTATGATAATTTCGTAACTTACTCGACCATCCTATGATATTTTTGTTCTTAAAATTGGAATAGAAAAAGAACCACATCGAATTTTTGAAAAATCGCTTCGAGGTGCACACCCCCATGCTACAAACTAACTTTGTACCAAATTTCATGAAAATCGGCCGAACGGTCTAGGCGCTATGCGCGCCACAGACATCCAGACATCCTCCGGACAGAGAGACTTTCAGCTTTATTATTAGTAAAGAAGACAACTTTTGAATAACTGTTAGATCTGTTCTAACCTTGCAATTGCAGTCAGAGATTAACAAACCCTATAAGCTGAGAATAAGTATTAAGAATTTAGGAGAAGTTAGTGATTATCAAACTTTAAGTACTGCGGCCCATGATGTCCCTGGGAGTTGAATTTTTGTATATGTACTCAATGGTCCCCCAAGAATATGTATACAAAAAATCATTACCATAACCCTCCGGGGGGCTGTGACAGAACCCCAGGAAGGTACATTTTGGGGAGTAAAAACGAGGGAGGAGGGGAGGGGGGTCAAATGGCACAATAGGACACATCAGCAGGGCACAAGAAATGTGTGTGCGAAATTTCAGCTTGATTTCTATTTTCGTCTGGGCTGTAGCCTTGTCAAAGAATGCGAAAACTTTTTTGAACAGCGATTTTCTAACTTAAATTCCTCCTCCCCCTGATGGTCCAGGGGATTGTATTTTGGTTTACGTCGTCAGGGGGCATTAGAGATCGAGTATACTAAAAATCAACTCCGGGGGTCTTCTTAGGGCTGAGATACAGAGGGGTGAAAACCCCAGAAAACCCCAACTTGTTCAGTCGTGTAAACTGTACTTAGTCGCGTTTATTTTCTTTCGTCTTTCTTGGCTGCTGACGTTTGGTTTTCTTGGCGGTAGGCATTTGGTTTTCTTGGCGGCCGGGACGCTTCTGGGTCCCGTGATCTCACGTCACGACCATAACGGGATAATTGAATCAAAAAATTCACTTGCAGTTGTCAAGGAATGTCTCAAAACGTTTCATGTCAACTTTCAAGTATTTAATTATGAGTCATCCATGGTAATCGATGTCGGTATACGAGGCTTGTCTATAAAGTAACCGACCCTTAATTTTCCCTCTCAAAGTAGAGACAATAGCGCGGTGCCATTCTACAAAGTGAAGGAAGACACCTTCATGCGCATGAGTTTACTTTTGTCACCGCCTTCCAGTGTGTCAGTCTCTGCCTGTCGGTCGTTGAGTGAGTACGCTACGCAACGTGGTTGTTGCATTACCGATTCGCTCAAGCTAGAAATAAAAAGACAGTCGTCGCGATGAAAGCATTCTGACTCCTTTGAGGCCGAAAAAAAGCGCTAGAGGTGCGAAGCAAAAACAAGGTGATGCTGACTGTCTTCCTTAATATCCGTAAAATTGTGCAAGGACAATTAGTAACAAACTTCTTTTATGAACATAATTTCCATGACGCAGTTCAGCGTCAAAGATCACACATGGCAACTGCATCACGACAACGCCTTCGCACATTCATCCCACTTGATCCAAAAATCCTTAACCGTTCACCAACCTCCCTCCTCTCCGGACATGGGTCCTTCCGACTTCTAATTTATTCCAAAATTGAAGAAGCCACTAAAAGGATCCCGTTTTGAGAGTAGAGAAGATGAAATACGGAACACGACGGCGGAGGATGAACACCATTCCAAAAAAAAAAAAGACTTCCTATGGTATTTCCGGCAGTAGAAGGATCGGCGGACTAAGTGCGTGCAAGCACAAGGGACCTACTTTGAAGGGGATCAGGGTCTCAACCCCATCAGATATTTGAAATATTTTTTCTGGTTAAAGGTCGGATACGTTTTAGACAGGCCTCGCATCCTCGTTGGTTTCGTCCCTTCTAAAAGCGCTTCTACCTTTCTGAAACCAGTCACAAAAAATATCTTTAGTGACCCACGCTATCGCATTAGCACGCCAAAATGCTTCTGCATGCTGATAGCAATCACAGAAGCTTGGATTCTGAGGAGGGGAAAACCTTCTCTGTTTGTAATGCTGCTTTGCGTAAAATTAAAACTCATCCGTGTGGGACAAAATCAAGAACTCAAATCTTAAATAGCGGAAAATGAGGGTCTGCTGTAATTCATTTTTCACAAGAAAGGGGGGACCCTGCAAAAATCTTGAGACAGAATTCGGCTTAAGGTTCAAAAAGCTCCTGAACTTCATTTCTTTTTTAACTTGTAATTCCTTGGCTGAACTCTGAACGCACCCGTTTTCAATTTCAATCTCATCTTCCAAATACTCAGTTCCCTCTATCGCCCCAGGTTAGGAACCACTGATCTACTGCATTCACCGTACAAAAATATTGCGAAAGTTGCAACAAGCAGCGTATCCTCAAGCTTACTACTATATGGCGACAAAAAGTAGTGATGCTTAGTTTTTTATAGAAAAAATACAGTGGCGTTGGCGTAGCACAAAATAGAAGTTTTTTTTATCTATAAAAATAAGGGGTACATAAATCTGATCAGATGTTGGGAAACGTACTTAAAACAGAAGAGAACATCTTTAGTTTTTGTTACTGAAGTTCAATCTTGAGCTTTAAGAAAGGGGTCCGGGCGCGGGTATCACCCACTTCATGACAGGGGCGCTCGATGGGAAGTCACTTTGACCGTCCAAAATACTCTTATTCGGCAAAATTATCATCATTCAGTAAAATTTGGAGTTCCACAAAATTCTCATCATTCGGCAAAATTTGGAGCGCCCTCGCCACTGAAACAATTGAAGGTTTAGCGATGAGCATTTCCTCAATGCCAACGGATAATCACCGGTCTCGCTGTTTCTCTGGGGATATGAGTACTGAAAAAAAGTCTCTAGTTTCGAAACACGCAGCTGTAACTTTCATTGCAAATTACGGTACTTCCTCATCAGCGAGATCCAACTGGCTTAAGTAAGTTACACAGAACCGTAAGTTTACGCAAGCCAGTTTCGACCCATGCGCAGTGGGTTTCTGCGCATTAAAGGCAGTAAGCGACTGTACAAGGAGTATCTGCAAATTTACAAATTCGCCAGCAATAAGTTACGTCCCATGTTCATTCTTTTTCTTGTACGTAGCTTTAAAGGCCGTTTCAGACTTCAGTATGCTGATATGGAGATGCCTCAATCACGAGCGAGGCACAAGCAGGTCGTTATAAAGCATTGTATCATTCTCAGCTCGTGTGTAGGCATTTATAAGAAACTAAAGCATCCTTTTGTACAAATGGCGCCGAGAACCCGATTCGAAACAAGCTTGCTCTGTAGTCCAGTCAGAATTTTTTCTTTTCGCGTGCACCACGAATTCGGAGCGAACGATTCAGGGCAGTTCACACTACGGCCGTCCGTCCCGTCCATCCCATTTTTTCCACCCGAAACAGGTTTCTTTGCTATGACAGCAAGCCATCATGGACGGGACCGGTTTCGAGCAGAAGAGAATTGATATCAGACGGCTGTCAAAAGTAAAACAGCATTTCATTGGTTGCCGCCAAGCAGCGCGCTCTTCTCTTTGGTGAGTGAATTCAGCCGCGTGATTGAGGTACGGCGATTGTTATAGGTGAAAACTGGGAAATTTGGTTAGTAGCCAGTGGCCGGTAGACTCAATTTTATTAGTGGCCACTTTTTTCCAGTTAATAGCCACATTTTAAAATGGCAACTATAACGAAAAAAAACTATCATCACAAAACATTCAACATTTTTCTCTCCAAATCTATAACCTGCCAACTATTCATGAGCATATCCCAGAAGATATATGCAAAATGCATTTAATTTGTAACCAGGCGGAAACAGACATTAAAATCTTGCACATGTTTCTTTTTGTATGAAATTTTAAGAAAGAATGAATTTTTTTGAACATTCACGCATTATAAACTTGATTTAAATGAATCTATGGTTTCCAAAACATATAAAATTTAATTATTCATACTTATAGTACTAGAGTATTATTAACTAGTAATTGTTGAATAAGATTGATGACTGAAAATGTTCATCAGCATTACAATTTCATCATCCACTCTCCCCCCCCCCCCATTTGCAAAGTTTTAGTGTATTTCAAATAAAAATTAAATTAAAACATTGTCGACGTCAATTATTAGCATGTGCTTAAAGGAAAAGTTAAAAAGAGGAAATGCAAAATTTGCTAGAATAAAAATAATATTCAAAATTTAATTGAATTAGAATTTCAGCTTTGAGTTTAATGATGAGGTACAATGTGATTATTATAATCAACTCAACATAAAAAAAAATCTAAGTAATTGTTCCACCAAAACCTAAATAATAAATAGCTATTTTTAATTAATTTGTGTCACAAATAAGATTAAGACTAAGTTTCATACTCTATACATAATATTTTATATTTTATAAAAAGCATATCTATCTATATATATGTTTGTTTTTTTGACTAAAAGAACACAGTTTGTATTGATAATTTTTAGTTGACAAACATGAAAATTAAAAAGGAGAATACGTAATAATGCTAAAAACAGGAAACTGGATGTTAATTGTTTATTTTTAGCACATTATATACAATATTATTACATAATGATAAATTTCAATTACTTATATTGAAAATGCTTTAAACAAAAACATTTTTAAATTTGATTTGTATTAAATTGATTTTACTAATGTTTTAAAAAATTACAAAATATGAAAAGTACTTGTTAATTTCTTTTAAAAGCATGATTTAGGATACAGGACAATTTAATTTTTAAAAGAAATGATTAGGTGTACTTATTTTGTAAAGTTGGGCCGTCTGCTTCTGACGGTGTCTGACCACCATAATTTCACAGCATTGGTAGGATCAAAATTATCAAGCGATACTTTTGACCTTTTGATTTGAAGTCTGTATTCAAGGGTTTTTTGACCCATCGATAATGCTCTGTCCTCTAAAGTATGGCTTACACTGCTCCAAACTCGTTCTACTTCTGCATTACTGGCAGGAATGGTCAAAATAATTTCTAAGATTTCTGATAGATAGTGCAAATTTTTAAATGCTTCTGTTTTCAACTTGACTAATAATTCACATAACGTAATTTCTGGTCTGAAATGTTCCGACATGATGTTCCTCAACTCTCTCCACTCTAGCAATGCTCTGTCAATAGGAATATTAAATAAATTTGAAAAATCACGTACTTCAATTTCTCCAAAGTCACTGGAAATTTTTGCTGGAAAATAAGCCGTGTTTAAGATTCGTGCAGTCCGAACAATTACCGATTCTTCATTAGTTTCAGAGAAACGTCTTTCGATAGATGAGGATGCTTTTAGGCACAGTTCTTTAAAGCTGTCCTCGGTCTGATGAAGCCTTTTCCCCTTTTGTCTTTTCAATTCAATGTTTTTGAACATCATTTCCGTGTCGTCAACACTAGTTAAAAATGTGAGTAAGTTCTTTTGTGTACTTGCCTTTAACTCTCCAAAGGAACCAAAGTCAACTAGACTTATTTTAAGTGTTTTGATACACTCTGTTGCATCAAAAATATTTATGTCTGCTTTTTCTAAGTATTTAGAGGTTTGAGCAAATACAGAGATGAAATCTGAAAAGCTATGAAAGAACTCTACAACTTCATATGTTGTGAGTTCACATAGCAATCCCTTTGCAGTGGCTTTAACATTACTTGTATACTTGCTGAGAGTATGTTGAGAGGTAATGTCAATTAAATGCTGAACAACAGCAGCATAATTTCTTAAAACTGCTGATGTGCAGCTTTCCAAAGAATCACTCCACCTTGTTTCGCACACTGCTTTAAAACTCAAAAGATTTAAGTTCAAGGCTTTACCAGCACGGAATAGCTCCCTAGTTAACTTGGGACTTGTTCGGTAAAAACTACTAATAGTCTTTAGAAGAGTCAAAGCTTTGTTGGCAGCTACATTGCCTTTAACAGCGTCCTTTAAACACAAGTCCAATACATGGTTAAAACAATGAATATGTACAGGAGAATCCATTAATTTCACCAAACCATTGTGCTTCCCAACATTTACAGAGGCTCCATCCACTGTTAAGCAGACGAGTTTTTTTTCCCACTCCAGTATGCCAGCCTCCTGAAGACGTTTCGAAATTATGTTACACAAGCCGATAGCATCTCCATTTTCTACTTCACACAAACCTACAAAAGAATTCGTAATTTTTGCATCACTATCGACATGGCGAACAATAATGGCTTCATATTCGGTACTTTTCTTCGTGCTGCTGCCATCTGTCATAACCGCTAGATATTTTGCTTGGTTCAATGCTTTGATAACATTATTCTGTAAAGATTTAGCAACATATTGCAAAAGCACGGTAAAAGATATTCTATTGTGGTATGTGGTACCCAAATCCACACCATTTAACTTTTACATTGCACATTCAGAAGAAAATTCAACTGCAGGCCTATCTTTCATAGCAAAATAAAAAACAATTCTCATCAAGCAGGTCATCTTTTTTAGGGTATGTTCATCTATCTGAATTAATTGTTGGTAAATAGAAGGTTCTGTGGATGATTTTTCAATTACATTATTAGCTTTTTCTAAACACTTAGCATGAGCAGCACTGGAGAAATGACTGTTTACAGTCTCTTTCTTTGGACGAGGTGGTTTGAATGGCAAACAGTTCTTAACAAAATTTGTTCAGAATTTAGGACCAATTGTAGGGGCCCATTGGGTACACACTTTGCACCCCATAGCCCACGGATCTGATGAATCTATCACTAAATTACGTAGTCTATCTTTAGTTGCTTCCTCATCATCTTTCACTACTTTCCATTCCTCTCGGAAATATCTTTTCCTTTCTGATGATACAGTGCCCTTGGGCTTGGAGGTGGTAGGGTGATGATAAATGCTATCAATCTGGTGTACTATTGGCTCAGAATCCAGACTAGAGTCAGTATAACCACATAAGTCAACTGAGCGGACATTATTAGCAATAGAGACAACTACTGGCTCAGAATGCAGACTAGAGTCAGTATAATTATAAAAGTCAGCTGAGCAGGCATCATTATCAATAGAGACAACTACGGGCTCAGAATCCAGACTAGGGTCAGTTTTACTATAAAAGTCAGCTGAGCGGGCATCATCATTAGCAGCAGAGGAGAGACTCTGAGAATCTAGACTACCACAAGCATCAGTGGAAAGGGCATCATTAGCATCAGATTCTGATACAGCTGGTGGCTTATTAGAAGCAGCAGTTGTCACAAGACTCCTACATTAGGACAAAAAAAACCCTATGGTTAATAAAAAAAAGGTTTAATAATCTGTATTATGTGTGAAAATATTTTTGGGAAAAAAAAAAGACTTCAAAGCTTCAGCTGAAAATTTCTCTAAAAAGTAAACAATTAGTTCTGTTACCATTCGGGGGGACGAGAGGAGGAGTTCTTTAATGTATAAATGCTGTGTTTATATTTTGAATGCAATTTTTCTTTTTGAAAAATATTGTTGAAAGATGGTTAAACATCATTTTATTTATGGTTTATGTGCAGACTTTAAAAATTATGTGTAGAAGTAGTATGGATGATATTAGAATAAAATTATTTTTTACTTTTTAAAGCAATTTTCAACTGAAGTTTTGAAGTTGTTCTTTTTTCTTTTCAGTGGAAATATACTACTGATTATGAAACCTCACCCTATTTTATCATGCAAATGCTTCATAAAATAAATAAATAAATAAAAAAAAGTCTAAAATTATAAATCATTTGCACTAAAAGCTAATCTGTGTCAATCTGTGAGATTTATTAAAGTGCAAATTTAATCAAAACCATTCAAATACGAACAGCTTCCCAACATTATTTCAAAGATTGCTAAAAAATCAAGTTTATATTATCTTACAGCAGGGGTGCCCACAGGGGGGGGGATTATGGCGCACGTTGTGCCATCAACAATTTTGGGGGGAATTTTTTTTTTAAATTATTTTTTTTTATTTTTTATAAAAATTATTTGTTTAATGCTATAATTTTATTTATTTATTTATTATTATTTATTTTTTTTCTGTGTATTTCATTCGCGTAGCACAGAACTACTCTAATAAATAATACAATAATAATTAAAAATAAATAAATAAATAAATAATATTTTTTAAAAAATAAAAATATTTTTAAAAAAATAAAACTAAATAAATAAGCAAAATATATTTAAAAAATAAATAAATAAATAAAAATATAAAAAAAGTAAATAAAAATATTTAAAAATAAACAAATAAAATAAAAAAGTGGGCTGAAAATAAAAAATAAAAAGGACAAGAGGGTTTAGAAATTTTTTGGAGGGGAATTTGCGCCATTGAGCTTGGGGGGGGGATGAGCACCCCTGTCTTACAGGAAAACGCATGTGGTGTACTAAACCCAAAAACCAGAAAAAAATGAAAGGTTTTCAAATTTCCTACTGCATTTGATATGAAATTTGAAATGCAAAATTTACGTTTCACTTGCATTTCACCATGAAAACTGGTTTACAGTTGCATTTGTGCTTCAGACTCAAATTTTATCATTCCATAAATTTAGAATTTCCCGTCTCAAAAATTTTAATTTAGGCCTAGGGTAGGCTCTGATCTTTCAAACATCAAGGGATTAAAAATTATTACATTTCATAAATTAAATGTTTAAGAAATTTTGTTTAAATTTTAACTATGCATTGTTTTAAAGAAAAAATAAATTAAAATTTGCTAAATTTATCTGCAAAAAAATTAATATTTATTTCTTCATCGGCAAACATTTATTTATTTTTATGCAACTATATCACCTATGAATTTGAAACATCTTACTTACCTGCGAAATTTTGCATCAAAAAAAAAAAAAAACTTTTCGAAATTATTCCCAAATACAATCAATTTATGAAAAAAAACCTCAATTGTATTTTTTTTTATTTTAAATGATTAAATTTATTATAAAACGGTTTTTACTATTAATATAGTATTTACAGCTTTTTCAGTTTCATCGATGTCACGTGCAATGCGAAATATTTTCGTTTTGCTATATTTGAGCAGCAAGCTTTAGCATGCACACCATCCACTTTCCGCTTACAATTTATCTTTTTATTTTCCAATTAGTGAGCAGTACAAAGCATATTGATTAAAAATACCAAGTTATTTTCAGTATAAATACAATTTATTTATTGTATCGCTCGGCAAATCGTATGATAATGCATCGTATGAAAAGCGACATCCGCAGATCGATCGTACGTCGATGCAACTCATCTCCGATTTTTTATATTTTAATTTTCATTGAGCACACCAAAAAGAATACTTTTACTGAGATTGATTTTAAAAAATCAAATAAAAATTAAAAAAAAAATTGGTGTGCAAAAAAATCGATATCCGGAAAAACGTGCTTACTAGCGCACGATGTTTTGCAAGAGTAAACATTCTTTTCTGTGCCGCCATTTTAAAATGCAGTTGCTTTTAAAATTTGTGCCAAACTCAAAAATAAGCATGTTTGGCAGATAAATAAATCATACGAACAGAATGGAAATCAAAACTACATAATTCACTTATTTATAGCGTATGAGAATCGTCCTTTTCTGCGATCGAAATTTTCAATTTTCGTAAAGCGCCATCGCTTATCGAAAAAACGATTTTCGTTTTTTTTCCTCAAACAAATTGTTCCTTGCTGCTTTTTATTTCGGAACAAAAATACAAAAATAATATTTTGCATTTCTTTTTGAAACATTTTTTTTTAAGAAACGATCTCAGTAATGTAAAATAACTCTACTCTGCAAAACATAAAATGCGTACCAAGTCTAAATTCCAACAAACAAGAAATAAATAAATAAATCTAACGCAAAAAAATTGATCACTTACCTTTTCACAAAAAATGATGTAATTTTAGGCGACTCATCTTCAATTTTGCGCTTTCCACCGCGTGATCGCTGAGCAGCCATCGCAAGGCAGGGGGCACGTGTCAGAGTTCAAAGTGCAGAGTGCTAATGAGTAATGACGGTTCACACTTGCAGCTAAATTTCTCCCTGTTGCGGTGGGGAAAAGAAGTGGGGAAACGAAATGCTTCTTTGGAGAAGCAAGGAAGCTTTGAACAGGGGGGAAAAGTGATTATACATTGGAAATCCTAGTAGAGATTGACTCGGCAGGGGTGGCGACCGATAACAATATTTTTAATCGCCACTTTTACAACTTTAATCGCCACGTGGCGAGTGGCGACCGCTAATTTTCACCTATAGCGAAAACCCCAAGGAAGTTCTTGAGCGTCAAAGTATCTACGAGTCAGATTTGTCAAACTCGATTTGTAAAAGGAAAAGTCCTGTATGTGGGCATCTGCACACCATAGAAATGGGGCGGACACTCCCCTATGAGACTTCTTGATCATCAAATGACTTGACAAAATTGAGTGTGCCAAATTTGTCAAACATCCGACATAAACTGGATTTTTTTGTAAAGAAAAATCCTCATTGTGGTGTTCTTTGAGGGGGGGGGGGTCTTTCTATGAGGAATTTTCGATCATCAAAAGATTTCAGTACGAAATTCAGCAGAGATCTGACGAAAACTGAATTTGTAAGTGGAAAACGCCCTTATGGGGTACACCCTTCATTTTTCCGATTTTTTTTACCTGTGAAAACAGAATATTCAGTATTGTTTTGTTAACACCAAAATGAAACGTCATCCTACCACTTTAATATAACGTAATATTCCACGTTCAAAATTGGTGCAAAAGCGGTGGTACAACACCAGATTTCGACGTGCTATACGACATCGATCGACGAGACACATAGACGCTTTTTAGACCGTTCTGGGAGAACGTAATTTGAACGTGTCGGTTGGTGTGCTCTGAACGTGTTATAGAACGAGCTTTGAACTCCTTTGTGCTGCTTGGGCAGTTACTTCCTGAGGAATAGCAATCACGCGTAACTCAAAAAACGTCCCATTGCTCCACCCACTTGAGGAATTCGCGCCAAAAACCAATGGGCACAAGTTCACATAGGGGCACATATGTGTACCAAATTTCGTTCGATTTCATGCGGTAGTTTTTGCTGTAGAGCGGCCACAAAAAACTAGTCACACACACACACACACACACAGAAACACACGGACAGACATTTTCCAAAAATAGGCGAAATGGACTCAGTACACCTCAAAACGTTCGAAGCCGCCAAAATTCAAAATTTTGCACAAATCCAATACTTTTTTCTATATATTAGATATAGAAGAAAGTAAAAAAAAAAGTGAAAAAGAAAAGTTAAAGATAGCTGTTCCTTTTTGACAAGCAACAAGCTAATCAAACTAAAGAAAAAGCGAATGCCTTCTCTTTATTCATCCCCCCGTATGGCTGGTGACGATGAGCTTTCCATTTTGTGAGTGAATGAGAGCAACAGTAGCAATGACCATGGTGACTTTGACAAGTCACGATCAAACTAAAAACGAAGCACAAGAAAGATAATGCTTTCCCATAAGTCATCCCGATCAGCTCATGAAGATGAACCACCCAATGTGTAAGTGAATGAGAGCAACAGTAGCAATGACGATGGGAACTTTGACAAGCTAGGAGCTGATCAAATTAAAA
>NC_072737.1:81900081-81917933 GCF_026930045.1 Uloborus diversus | reverse complement strand
TATAGTGTGATTTTTTAAATTGTTCGAGGTTTTGTAGTGTGCTTTTGCGTATCATGGCATAACATTTGCAGTTATTTTGGAACAGCAATGAAAAATATAAATATTTACTTCGACAACCTGACATGCCTCTGAAAGGGCGATAAGTTCCAATCTCATCTTTTGCATGGTCAATTAAAACTTTAAACTCTAAAATCTCGTTGAGTTTTGGTCGCCCAAATATCAAGTTTTTTGTGTCAGTAATAATTTTCAATGGAGATTATTTCTCTAAGTATAAGTTAGGGGATTTGGGCCCGCATAAAAAAGTTAAATTTCGTATTTTTTGAATCATTTTTATTTTTACTTCAAACTTTCAATATCTTAGCCCTGCATCTGATTTTGAACATTTTTGCAATGGGAAGTATACATCTAGGACTAACGGTTGTGAAAATAAAGGTCTTGCAGGTTAAAAAGGAACACCCTGTATATATATATATATATATATATATATATATATATATATATATATATAATATATATATATATATATATATATATATATATATATATATATATATATGCAACTAATTTACTTTCTTAATTCTCCAAATGCGTTTATAATACTCTTCATGTATACGTTATTCGGCCTACATTTGTGGCACGAAATATAAGCGGACATTTTCAAATTTTGAGTAAAACGCATTTGAAGATAACGTCCTAGGCAGACTTTCATTGAAATTTTATTCTGAATTCTGCTGGATAGTAGCTCCCACCAGAGATACTAGTTCTATCTCTTGCTCCAAAACAGAGAGGAGGGATTCTAAAACTATTTGTACAGGTTAACCCCCAAATTTTTAATTATGGTACTTAGACCCCTTTGCTTCTTACCGCCTCATTTGTGATCTTCTCTCCATAAAGATAATTTCACAGCACACTGGGGCAAAACTAACCTGGCAGCATTGTAAAGGCTACCAGATCCTAATCACAGTATTACGGTTCTGCCATGTTTGGATTTTCCCAACTACAGCTTTAATTATTGAAATTTACATTTTCATAAGCTTTTCAGACCTAGCTATAAAAGCAACATAAACTTTTCCATGGTTTTTATGTTGAGATATAAGAGCATCTTCAACCACATCAAACAATTATGCAAGAATTGATATTTAAAAGTGTTAGAAATTCAAGGCTTACATTTTTCGACGCTCAGGTCTCCTTATATCAGTCAGTTATATCATTATCTCAAATGTAAACTAATAATCAAGTAGTTAAAAGTTTAATTTTACAAAATAGGTTAATAGTAACGTACATTGCTGCAAACTTCATTTTCCAGTGTGTCAAATTAAACTTCGTTAATAAACAAGAAATTTGGCCCAGAAGTAAACGAGTGAACGAGCCTAATTACCCGTCTATTACAAAGTTGGCATTCTAGCATTTGACAAATCCCAATTAGTTAATATTACAAATTATGTCAAATATACCTTTTCCACATTTAAAGTTGATTTCTAAAAATAAAATATGCCTCTCACTTTAAAAAAAAATCTGATGATATAGATATATAAAAATCAATAATCACACAAATGAAGTAACATTCCCTACACAGGGTGTTCCGGTTTAAACTGCAGGACCTTTATTTTTGCAATCGTTAGTCCTAGATGCATACTTTCAATTGCAAAATGTTCAAAATCAGATGCAGAGTTAAGATATTGAAAGTTGGAAAGCCAAAATGAAAATGAATCAGAAAATACAAAAATTAACTTTTTAAACGGGCCCTAGGTCCCCTAACTTACATTTAGAGAAATAATCTCCATTGAAAAATATTACTAACACAAAAAACTTGAAATTCGTGCGACCAAAACTCAAGGAGATATTCGAGTTCAAAGTATTACGGGACCATACAGAAGACGAGATTGGAACTTATAGCTCTTTCAGAAGAATGACATATTATTGAAGTAGAAAAAAAAAGTATTTATGTCTTTCGTTTCTATTAAAAAAACAAATGCAAATGTTATTCCATGATACGCAAAAACACACTAGAAAACCTCGAACGATTTGAAAAAATACACTCTATGCACACTATGATTTTAAACCCTTGTTAACCACTATATTTTCCCCCAAAAGGCGTTATTGACGGCGAGTGTAAAGTGGTGTAAGTCACAAAACGCTGTGTTTCATGCATCGGTGAACATTGCTTGTACTAATGTCAAACTTTTTGTGTTGTAATTCTTTTTCAATGGGGATTATTTCCCTAAATATAAGTTAGGAGACCTAGGGCCCGTATAATAAGTTGTGTTTTTTTTTTTTTTTTTTTTGACTCATTTTTATTTTTGCTTCGAACTTTCAATATCTTAACCCTGCATCTAATTTTGAACATTTTTGCCCTTGGAAGTATGCATCTAGAACCAACGGTTGTGAAAAAAAAATCTTGCAGGTTAAAACGAAACACCCTGTATATTGGAGGATGTTAAATTCTGTGCCTCTATTTACGATACGCATTTTAGACAAAAAAAATAATCTAAAAAAGGCATCCTAAAAAGGGAATTTCAAACGATCTACAATTATGTTGCGAGCAGCTCCTAGAGTAGCATTTTTAAAACAGATTTTCAGACGAATTTTAAAAACAAATTGACACAAAATTGCAAAAATATAACCAAACACACTATAAAAGTTGGATGAAAAATTATCAAATAAGCTTTATGCTACAATATTGAGTAAAGTGAAAAAGTAGCGCAAATAAAGCAAAAATTCTCAAGAAAATACAGCATATCGTTGGCACCATGCTAAACTAACAAATTCAGGCGAGAGAAAACAACATTTTTTCCCACTTGACGCGTTTGGTTAATTTCAGTGTTTTAATTTGTATAGATAACTTTGATTAAAACTATCGTTTGAAGTAGTTATAACCAGTCTACAGCCCTTTTTGAGTTCTACGGCAAACTATCGAATTTGAAAATCACGATTCGCGATTTTTCACATTCGTTAGTTTAGCATGGTGCCGACGACATAGCTATTTCAAGGCTACATAGGAGCCTCTTCATCAGTGCAAAATACTCACCTTGTAACAAGAAAATCATGAGAGAATTCTAAATGGCTCTCAGTTCCCTCACGACTTTCTTGTTGTGTGGCCAGTATTTTGCTCTGATCGAAAGGCTCCATTGTAGCCTTGAAATAGCTATGTGATGTATTTTCTTGAGACTTAGTGCTTTATTTACATTGTTTTTTTTTTTACTTAAACCACAGTATAAAAGTAATTTTTACAAAAGATCAAAAGAATTCACAAAAGAGGGGGGGGGGGGGTGCTGGCTCAGTTGACCTTGCAAAAATCAGGATTTGAGTAAGAGTTTTTTTTTTTTTTTTTTGTGCTTTTGAGAAACAATTATTTTTTGCAGTATCATTATAAAATCTACGCTTTTACGAATTAAATAAAATTACAAAATAAAAAAGTTCTTACAGAAGTTTGCGACTGGATCCTCCTATAAATAAAGCGAAAATCACTGATCGAAGAACGCTCTGACGTCAGTAACAATGAAACGCACGTCATAGCATGCGTGATGGCATAATTTCATTGTTGAAGCACCAAAAATTCAGTGAGTTATTTATAACTTGATAATATTTTTTGGCAATGTTTAACATGCAGAGAAATGCTTTATTTTGACAGTGCTGAACTGGATCCGATAACTTATCTGTTTAACTGGTGAAACTGCAATAGTAGGAAAATGAAGAAACGAAAAAGGTGTCAACAATTCACGCTATCTACTGGAGTTTAAGGCTAATCCACTGGAGTAGGATAGCTCCTTGACGGACGATTTTCTAGTAACTCAATGTAACAGCAAGCGTTGATAAATAATACTAATCCTCAAAATCTCCCCCCCCCCCCAACCCGGTAGTAGAACTAGGGAGACTCTGAGACGTGAGTCGTAGATTCTTAAGAAAGTTTGCAGACTTAGTTGGGAGAGAAGAAACCTCAATTTTTTAAAGAAATAAATATTGTAAATTTCAGCTAATAAAGATTTTCTGGGGATAATCCATAGGTAACAGTACTTGAATTAACATTAGTATTTTTAAGCATTTCTAGATACCGAGTTAGGTTTTACGAGTATTCTAATGTCGGTTTATCTTGCAGACCATTTTTTGATCTTTTGAACATCATCGCAGACTGGGGGAAAATATTCTGCTACTGGACCCCCTTCCTCGAAGAGCAATCGCGCACCCCTCCCCAATTACCATAAGGACCCCCAAGAAGGAGAGTCCTTCTGAAAAGAGAAAAAAAACTGAAAAATCCCCCTCCTCCTAAAATATTCAATGTAGCTGTCAGCACAATGACCCCCTCCCCCTTGGTAGACAACCCTGAAAAAGTTTAAATCCGCCACTGAAATCAATCGCTATGAACGCGTCTTCGCCAAAACGAAAACATAACTTTATTCCGCTTGTGCGCTCTAACTGCTCATTTAACCTACTATCAAATGAAGTGTTCTGTTTCCACTTCCAGGTCATCTAACATCTCTTTTTGGTATAACTGTATTTTTCATTATTTTTCTTTTCAAGTGCATAGGAGAAACATTCCTTGCTCAAGCTAGTTAGTTCTAAAAATTAACGCCATTAAATCAAAAACGTCATATTTCCAGTCATTGAAATATTTCCAAACTACCGTTTGGTAAAAGATTAAAACTAAAGGAAAAGTTTAATTTTTAACCTTGTAGCCAAAGACAAGCCTCCAGTGCGATATGTTGAAAAAAGCCGGATTTCCGATGAAAGAATTTCAACGACAAGTTTAGCCTAATTAATTTTCGCCGAAACTGCTTCCGTATTGATAACGTTGAATATCCTGACGTGCCGAACAAAAATGAAGATAGGCATTTTAGTTATATGCCAACTTTCAAATACTAATAGAACAAAATGGATATTGTGAGTCCGATTTTTATCAATATGTTTGCCTTGATTTTAGTACTGTTTCTCGCTCAAAATGGTGAGTAATTTAAATCTGTGCAGAAATAGTATAGGATATTGCAGAAGAAATTATTTTGTAATTTAAATAAATGAGTTAATAAAGTAAATAATTTTAATAAATTAAATAAGTAAGTTAAGATTTTAATGGTTTAGGTAAATTTCAATCCTGATTTTTGAAGCAATTTATTCTTTTTATGTTGCTTGCTTCTTCTGTTGTAAAATCAATGGGGAAATCAGTACATGTTAGTTTTGATACATTTAGAGAAAATTTCATAAATGTCTTCCTTTAAAAACAGTAAAATATAAATTTTAAACTGTTCATATTCAAATAAATGACGAATATATATTTTACTGGATGAAATTGTACTTAATAAATCAGATCTAGTTTCCAATTACTTAAATAACGGATTTCAATCAACCTATGTATGGGTCATTCTCCTAAAACTTGTACGAATCGCGTTCGATACTTTCGATTTTTTTTATCAATTTCATTACTTTTCTCCAACTAATTAATTTTTTATTGATTCTCCATTATTTTTTGCAGAATAAACTGACAGTAGTTTGTAGATAAGTTATTTAAAATGAGTTTTCTCAAATATTTGACCGTTTTGTGTTAAAGAATGGAAAAATAACAGACGGGACAATCAGGCTTCAAAAAAATTCGCTCGAATTATAAAGAAAAGTTACAATGGGGGTTGTTTAGTTCAGTCAAAAAAGTACTTTTAGTCACTGAAATTGATAGAATAAGCAAAAAAAAATAACATGAACACAGAAAATTCTTTCATTTTCCCAACAGTTATTTTTTTATTAATTTTTCAAAATGTCCGATTTTTGAGACAAGGCGTGGTCTTTATGACGTCACAAATGATGCAATTTGGTACATCTTTCTACCACGTTTCCACATTATGATAATCAAGAAGCGAATTAAAGTTGCGCTCTACGCTTGCTATCAACCATATCGTTGCCAATACACGTGAGTAAAGATGCGAATTAAATATTTTGCTCTGTGAATGGCAACACAGAATGGCATTTCATCATTTGTGATGTCATTGGCAAGAAATGTAAACAATGAAAGCGCTCCGATTTAAGTATTTTTTTTAAATACTAAACTTAAACAAATTATTTAAAAAATGGTCAGATCTATGTTTTTAAGCATGCTCTTTCAGAAAAAAATACTTTTAAAATTTTGGAAACGACCCCATTACAGAGCAAGTACAAAATGAAATAATGATTCTAACTCTGTTATTATCTTTATAATTTCACACAAAAACCTGTTATTAAAACAAAAGTGAGAGAGAAGCATTGAACAGTTCGAATTTACTATGATAAAAAAAGGGGGGGGGGATTTAAACACGCCATGTTGGTTGACTAGAATTCGAAGTAGCAAGCTAAGTACGAAACTTCTATTATTAAGTGTTTTCAAAAAATATTACCAGATTGATAGCATCTGCTTATCTTATTTTCTAAATTGAAAAAAAAATGAAAATGTGAAAATTCACAAACTTGGTGATGTATGATAAAATAATTCCTTAAGGATCAACTGAGGCGTAAGGAACAAGCTTCTGACCTTTAATTTGCTTATTTTTCAACTTGTGATTCCTTGTCTAAACTCTTAATAATTGAATGGGTAGTGGTAAAAACTTAGTATGTTGAAAGCAACTACTTTTCACCATAGCCAAAAAACGAGTCTTAAACAGGACACTGAGAGCAACATACAAAGTTTTTCCATTCAATTACCTACTCACTTTCTATTGCAAGGAAGCTTGGAGGCAAATTCGCAACATATCAACGTTCTTCCATCAATTATGAACACTTCATTTACAAGTTCAATGCCAATAAACGCATTTTCTCATCGTGCAAACGAAGAAAAAACACAGGTGATTCCTTCTCTGGACTATTCATCGTTTTTTGACCGAAAAAAAAAATTTGTTGAAAACCTACATACAACGTTTTTGCCGCCACCTATTCAATTGGTTTCTTGAACGCTTTCAATTTCGATATTCATTAGATTTTTATAATTATCATTTTGTCTTAAATGCATCATCGTCCCCTTACCGCCCTTCACGGGTGTATCGTCCCTTTGAAGAACCAAGCGTCCCAGGCTCGGAACCACTGAAATATACGAAAGGAATTAACTAATTTATTTGTTTTGGAGAGAGTTTGTAGCAGTATATAACAGAAAAAAAATGTTATCTAATGCGTTTGTATTTATTCTGACACATATTTACAAAACAAAACATATAATTAGGCCATGAAATTGAATGTGTATCTTTTTAGTAGTAGAATAGTGTTTTCCATCTGTACAATTTTCAAAATCAGAAAAAGTGCTGCAAGACAGATGGACCATCGTTGACTAAATAAACATAAATTTCCTCAACTTGTTTTTTTTTTAATGTGCAAATACAAATGAACAAACACATGATAAATTTTTTATTGTTTTTTTTAATATTGTTAGTGTTTTTTTTTTTTTCAAAAAGTACAGAAGTCCAAATTCATAGCACTTTCTTAAAAACATTATTTTTCCTGCTTTTTACTAAATTCAAAAATACTATATACATTTTTTTTATGTAAGAAGCTTACGACAATGGGATTCTTTAGCAACTAAATGAAACATATTTTATCCCTGGGAAAGCTATTCTATTTTTTACCCCTTAAAGACGCTTTAAGAAGAAAACGAATTAGGTGAACTTCCACTATTATTTCGAAATCTGTTTTTACTTGAAGGAGACAGTGTTAAAATTACACAAAACTCCTACTAAATCAAAGACGTAGTCAGCACAAATACAGACTTCACTATAAAAATCGTGATAATTAACTTAGGGATCATCTAACTGAATGTTTCAGGTATCCATACGTTCTTAGGTACATACGCCAGTGCGAACGAGCCGAGAAAAAAAACACTCAACATTTATTCGGGGGTGAGTAAATGAAAATTTAAGTTGAAGTTTGCGGAAAAAAATATTTCCGATTACAATAGGTAACTCACTGTGGTAAAAGGAAGTAAACGAGCTGATGTGTGCATCACATGACTTCCTTTTACTCCAATTTTAATGTCATTTTCCCATTAATGGCAATTTTTATGTAATTCAATAGTTTACTCTCTAAATATCACCACCAGGCCAAATTGAAACCAGATTTTTAAAAAAAATCCGCCAAATTTGTCACCAAGTTGGCGACCAAAAGACTGGCGATATATCGCCAAGTGTCCGCCAAATTATAACACCACTTGAGTATACATCAAAATTAACAATGATTTCCCCCCAAAAAGGGACAAAAGACCCCCTTAGAAGCACCCGAAAGCAACTAAAAAGAGAGGTGCACAACTAGACCCCACTAGGAGTCTACGTACCAAATTTCAACATTCTAGGACATACCGTTCTTGAGTTATGAGACATACATACGCACATACACACATACGTACATACGGACGTCACGAGAAAAGTCAATGTAATTAACTCGGGGAATGTCAAAATGGATATTTCGAATGTTTATACGTTCTTAGGCACTTATCCGCGTGTGGTCGGGTTGAAAAAAAAAACTCAACATTAATTCGGGTGTGAGCAAAATGGAAATTAAGGCCGAATTTTGAGCGAAATTTTTTTCGCGAATATAATACTTCCTTTTTTGTAAAAAGAAGTAAAAAGCAAAGCGATGCAGTTTCAATTGATTCATGGGCGGAATATTTAGTGGCAAAAATTTGTCTCGTAACAAAAACAGTTTACGGTTTTGGTTACTGAAAAGACTCGAATGTAAACGTTTCAAGTTACTCGCACATTTCAACCGTAGCAGAATAATTCTAACTGAAGTGTAATTGAAGGAAAGAGTTACACAAAAGCTTAAAACAAAACAGTCCTATTTCTATCTTTAGAATTCTTGCAGAAATGAGTATCTAGGCTCTCTTTGTATTACTTTTTGTAGCGGATAAAGGCAAGTACGAAGAAATATTTATTTTCATTAAATCATTCTGTAAAAGTATTTTGTCTATGACTTCTCCAAAATATTAAAACACATATTATGTTTCTAAATAATTTATGAGGGAAATTAAAAATTCTACATTTTTTTTTTAATTTATCTAACATTTACGACACTAACGTCAAACACTTACAAAGAAAAAAAATATATGCACTACAGAATTTTGAGAAAAATGATATTTATTCGAACAAATTGCTATGTCATTGAAAAAAATTATTACCTTTTAAGATGGGTGTTTTCCGCCCCTCCCTTGCTTTCACTTAGTTGTTTCCATAGAGAACTCATGGTATTTGTTGATTCTTTTTATTTTGGCAAATACACGAACTTTTGATTAATAGATGAATATTTCCATAGAAAATTAATCAAGTACAAGAAATAAATTTTTTAGTTAGTTAACGGAAGTATAAGATGCTTACGTTAACTGTTGTGTTTTCGTTGCATATTCCAATGCAAAACATTAGGCATGAAAAAAATTACACTACAGAGATGAGAACTGTTTATTTGGGTTTCATTGTAAATGCTTGAATTTTTCTAATTTAACAGTTAAATGTTTTAAAGCGAAATGAACCATACATCACTAAATCAAATTACTGTAAGTAAAGACTTTTTTTTTTTTTTTTTTTTTGAAGTTACAAATGTGTGCATAGCAAGTAATTACTGATACCCTTACCTCTTTAACTCGTTTCAAGCTCATGAAACTGCAAAGTTGTAGCACTGAAGTTTTATTAAAAACAATTTACAAAACACTACTCGACATTGAAAATGCAACACCAAGAGGGAATGTTCAGAAATTTATGCAAGTTTTAGAGCAGATGTACATCACTGAGTTATGTAAACGATGTGAAATGCGCAGCTCTCCGACGCATGTGAAGTAAGATATAAGAGAAGGAACTTGCAGAATGGGCAATATTCGTGTCGTTATTCCTGACTGGAGAATTATCGAAGAAATTTTGTTTTTGTCTTGGAGGATACGTGTAACACGAAAGAATGCCAGGCCGCGTCAACGAAGGCACTTCCAGCAGATAGACGATTTTACGAGGGGTATGGTGATCGGACTGAGAAGAGGAGGTTGGTCCGTACGTCAAATCGTAGCTGATACCCACGTGGATGAGAGCACGGTGCATTGGCTGTGCCAAAGATGGTTGGAACAACGAAATGTGGCAAGATTGAGGGGTGCAGGGGCAGCCAGAGTGACATCAGAACGCGTGGATCGACGCATCCACCGACAAATTGTAGCAGACCCACAAGTCACTTGTTCCTCGATTCTGCAGCAGGTGCAAGATACCCTGAATGTTCCCGTGTCAACCAGAACCATTTCCCGTCGTTTGGTCGCACTTGGTCTGCAATCATGGCGTCCGCTAAGAAGACTGCCATTGACCCCACAACATAGACAGCAACGTTTAGTATGGTGCCGGACTAGAGCGACGTGGATGGCAGAATGGCGAAATGTCGTGTTCTCAGATGAATCCCGCTTGTTTATCCAGTGATAGTCGCCGCATACGTGTGTGGCGTCGACGTGGAGACAGATCTAATCCGGCTGTAACTGTGGAACTTCCCACCGCACGACAACAAGGCATAATGACTTGGGGCGCAATTGCGCATAATTCCATATCACCTCTAGTTCGTATTCAGAGCACTATGACGGCCCAACGATACTTGGGTAATGTGCTGCGGCCGGTGGCAATACCTTACCTTCAAGGGCTACCTAATGTAATTTTTCAGCAGGATAACTCTTGACCACACAGTGCTCGCATCTGCCACCATACTCTCCTGACCTGTCACCGATCGAACATGTCTGGGATGTGATTGGACGCCGTTTGAAGACTCTGTCCTTACCTCTTTCAGAAGACGAACTGTGGCAAAGGATTGAAAAGGAATGGAGAGCCATACATTTGGACACCATCCTCACCTTTATTGGCTCTATGCCTAGACGTGTTTCTTCGTGTATCGCTATCCGCGGTGGTCCTACATCCTACTGAGCCGACGCCGTTCTCGCTCTGTATTTTGCCTATCATTTTGAAATTAGATCATTTATTATTCCTTGCTGTCTCTGTCTTTTTTCCAAATTTCATCACTTTCTGACCACTCCTTCTTGGTGTTTCATTTTCAATGTCGAGCAGTGTAATTTCAAATCCCAGGCACTTAGACATCAAATTGCTGCTGAACTTTTGTGCGCCAATTCGTTCGACTTAAGAACAAAGCATTTGTATTGCACGAATCAGCATGCAATCTTAGGATATTTTCCCCCTAGCTTTAGGAAATGGAGTTGGAAACGTGGATTGTGAACAACGATCTTACTCGGTTTGCTCTCCTGGACGAAGAGGAGCGACTTTTCCTGGAAGCGAAGACGATTTAAATACCGTTTGCCCGTAAGTTTTTTATAACAGAAAATATTTTTTGCACATTAAAGAAAAGTAGATTTGAGTATAAACAAGTAATATCTAAAAAAAAAAATTTTAAGTCAATTCCTTTACAAATCAAGTTTTTTCCCCGTGTGTGTGGAAATGATATTTAAACTAGAAAATCGCCCGTCAAGGTATGACGGGTGAAAATTGCTTCTACATTGAAACGAAGCAATTGCCTGCTTGGTTGAATTTCAACCCTAACTCCAGTGGAGTAACTCGAAACTCCAGTAGATAGTGCTAATTGTTGACCATTTTCTCGTTTATTAATTCTCCTGAAATGAGTCTTTCCAGTAAAACAGTTAAATTGCGGGATCCAATTCAGCCTTGTCAAAATAAAGCATTTCCCTGCCATATTAAACGTTTCCAAAAAATATCATCAAATTATGAACTACTTACTGAATTTTTGGTGCTTCAGCAATTAAATAATGCCACCATGTATGCTATGGAACGATTTTGGTGATGTCAGAGCAATACTCGATCAGTGATTTTCGCTATTATATATATGAAGATTACTTTAATATCTGAAAGCTTTAATACCAATTTTAATAAAAGCAATGTTCAATAGTGACCGTGATCAACAATGAATTTGGCTAACCTACATTTTAGCATGAAATTAGTTAACAACAATTACAATTCATGTTCTAATTACTTTGGAACATTGGAACAAATTTATCTCGTGCAGAAAAACCAGACTCTTGGAGTTTTAAAGCCTTCGAGTCCAAACTCCGTCTCTTTCACCCTGAAATCCGTTTGACTGTGAATCCGCACCCCTGATTTTTACTATGAGATGATTTGTTTTTATTTTCATTCTAAAATTTTAGATAATTTTATTTTTCTATCGGTGAAAAAAAGAATATTGTTGAACTATTTTGCGAATATAATTCATATGCTTTTAAAAATTGTTTCGCTATTTAATATTCTAGAGAGATTATTGAATATGCTGAATGTCTTAACACCTATGATGAAGTGTGTGCAACTAAAGAAGAAGATGTCAGAGAGTTCAAGCCTGGGCAATATGTTAAGATTCGGGAGTTACTGGCAGATATTTGTAACAACAATTCACTTCTGCACAAAGGTAAGTGGTAATAAATAATCAATTTTAATGCTTTGCTTTTGAATTGACTCAGTATCATAAATTCTCCAAATTATTCAGGTATTTTCGTTATGAATGTTTTTGGCAACATTCGAGTTCTTGCCAAATGTTTTGACTTCAATCATTTAAATTTGGTTTTCTGAAGTATTAGAATACAGTGTGAACATCCTTTTCGCCTTGCAAAAACCTCTTAGCTGGACACTGAAGATTTGTGCAGATTCCGGATGTCGCCAAAAGCATTTACAACGAACAGTCGCTCTAATCACTTCAAGGTAAATGGTAAATTTTCAAACAGATAATTACTTCTTTGCAGTTTTATCAGAAAACATGAGATGCATTAAAGAAAGCATTGATGGTGCTGGTGATGAATGTGCTCAAAAACGTTATCTATTTCGCAAGACCTACATGTCTCAGAGAGAAGTTGATGAAGAATCAGCATCATTTGAAGAATTAGTGAATCTTCACTGCCTGTAAGTATCCTAATAATGGACTGATTTCTTAAATCAAGATACATTTTGACAAAAAATGCATTTATTTTTAATTGTGTGGGATTTTGCTTATTGGTTCGTAAGAGAAAGAGTGCTGTTTTCCCGAAACATTCCTACTCGGATTTCAACTTCAACTTCTATTTTGTTCATACATAAATCGGTTTTGATTGATTTCTTGTGACGTCTATATGGATTCGCAACCGATCGAACTTGACTATCTGTGAGAGTCATTTCAGCCTTTTTTTACTTCCTTTTACAAAAAAGGAAGTATTGTATTCGCGAAAAAAATTTCACTCAAAAATCGACCTTGATTTCCATTTTCCTGACCCCCGAATGAATGTTAAGTTTTTTTCGACTCGACCACACGTGAATAAGTGCTTAAGAACGTATAGACACGAGAAATATCCATTTTGACGATTCCTGAGTTAGTTACAACGAGTTTTCTCGTGACGTCTGTATGTACGTATGTATGTATGCATGCATGTGCATATTTATGGCGCATAACTGAAGAACAGTAAGTCCTAGAAAATTGAAATTTAATACGTAGACTCCTAGTGGGGTCTAGTTTGCATCTCCCCTTTTGGTTGCATTCGGGTGTTTCTAAGGGGGTCTTTTGCCCCTTTTTGGGTGGAAATCATTGTTAATTTCGATGCAAACTCAAGTGGTATTTTGAATTTGGCGGACACTTGGCTATATATCGTCAGTCTTTTGGTCGCCAAGTTTTGTCGCCAACTTGGTGAAAAATTTGGCAATTTTTTTTTTAATCTGGTTTTAATTTGGCCACTGTTGGTGATATTTAGAGAGTAAACTATTGAATCACATTAAAATTGCCAATAATGGGAAAATGACATTAAATTGGAGTAAAAGGAAGTCATGTGAGGCACACATCAGCTCCTTTTTCCTGACATTTTTACATACTTACTGCCCATGCTTCTCGCGTAACTCAAAAATAAATGCAGCCGAACTCGCTTATAAGGAGTGCAGAGGAACTGCGATATTTGCTCGTTATATCCAAGAGCTTGTTAAAAAATATGGATTCGTGAAAAAAAATCGTATAAATTATACATACTTGTTTTGTTATTTTTGTATTTTTATACAGTACCAAAGAAGTCGGTTATTTGATTTGAACTGTCTCGTTGTCTCTTTCTTGTTATTGTTTTCGAGGAACGTGGGGTACGAAAAACATCGTTATTTATCTTTTACTATAGAAACCACGTATGTCGAGGGCTTTGTAACTTCAAATTCTTTACATTTGTTGTTATGGTGATAGCTTTCTTTCTTTTTTTTTTCTTGACTTTCAGCCCACAATATCCTTGGAAGTATATCTCGGAAATGATAACATTCTCTTCGACAAACATATAATTTTTAAATACTCCTCTACTCCACAAAAAAAGGGGGGAGGGCGTCTTATAACTTGTTCATATGATTTATCTTATTTCTAACTTTCGGTTGAATTCAAAATGTTAATGAAATTTTCCCAAAAATAATAAAATAATCTTTTTAAAGGAGAAAATCAACAGATATTTTATGAATCACAAAAATATTGCTCGCGTTAAGCGGGGTTTTCTTGTTAAAAGCGAGTTTTGTTCCCATAAATTTTACATTGTACCAAC
The DNA here is from genome assembly GCF_026930045.1 of Uloborus diversus. Taxonomy (NCBI): domain Eukaryota; kingdom Metazoa; phylum Arthropoda; class Arachnida; order Araneae; family Uloboridae; genus Uloborus; species Uloborus diversus. The sequence continues at coordinate 81,903,442 of NC_072737.1, read as the reverse complement.
CAAATTTTTTTTATTTCCTCGTAAATCCGAGTTTTCGTTAAAACAAGAGTCGCTATAAGCGGTTTCGACTGTAGCAGTAGAAAGCTAAAATTATGCAAAATTGAAATTTGCAACACCTAGCTTTGCGCCTTTATTTGAAATAACTTTTTCTGCATCACCCTGAATTGAAGCTTTTATCGCTCAAAAAAATGTATAACTTTTTAAAAAATCTGAAAAAGCGTTTACGCTTCTGTCTCGATGAATTGCGAAGAAAACAATATGTCCTTGTTTCTTTACTCTTATTTGTTGTTGTTGTCGCGTGCTAGTTAGACTGGCAATTTTGGGTACGTTGCTTTACTTTTCCTTCTGTAGCGCAATTTGGAATGAAGTCTGATTTTCTCAGTACACACTCGTTTAACTCGTAATTACTCGTTTATATAGTAGGCACACACAGCACAACAACACATTTACACAAAAAAAGGACAAGGAAAGGAGAGTAAAATTACATTCATGCTCGAGCCGGGATTTGAACGCGGACTTCTCCATCACGATCAGACTTTTCTGACCACTTTACAAGGCAGGCGGCCTTACTCTTGTTTCATACGCCTAAATGAGTAATTGATATATTGTGGAAAACTTCTCAAACTTTCTGCTCACTTCGCTCGCCAACCCCCGTTCCTCGTTTGAGAAGGCTGCCTTGCCGTTTAAGGCGACTCAGTTGGCAACGAAACTGGCATCTTCTAATCAACTTTGGTGACCGAATTGACTAAAAAAAATGTTAATTGACGTTTTTAAATAATATCTCTGCCAATTACTGCCCGACTACTGGAGCTTTTACCCTAGTTCTTTAAGTTTCTCAAGTCATAAAGCACAAAGCAAACTTTTTTTTTTCAATTGTGTTCTATTTATTTATTTATTTATTCATTATTTGTTTTACAGACTTCCCTATCAGATGATGTCATGCGTAATTGGAGATATATCGCGGAGATGTGGTGACATGGCGAAATCAGCCGTCATAGAAGTCGCGTTTCGAGCCAACATTTTACAGTCAGACCGATGTCCTGCAGAGCATTTTTCAGGCATGGTTGGCATAGTGAATGACCTTGAACTTCCTGCTGAGCAGAAAGAAGAGATCCTGCACTTAATTTCTAGCTACAGTGCTTATTCTTCGGAAAGAAAATGACTGGCATTTTCCCCGTATTCATAATTTTTTGAACCAAAGATACAATGTTGATTTATAGAAACATGCATAACTATTATGTTTTCAAAAATGTTGAAAAAGACCGTTTACTTATTCAAGTACTTTTTAAAAAGATTACCAATGAAGGAATAAATGTCATTTAAAATGTACTGCTATTCATTTCTTAAATCTTTAAGACAGACTTACACGTTTTTAATTCTAATGGGTTAGTAAACTAGCTTTGAATGTCCTTGTCAAAGTTAAATCCCTAGTGCAGTTTTGCATCGAAGAGAGTCTAATTCCCTCCATCTGGGGAGAACCTGGGTGTCAAAATTATCTGTTGTACGACTGACATTCGCGCCTGGTGGCATATGAACTGAATGTCGTTTCGGGGGATCGCACTGAGTCTGCAAAAGGCTAAATAGCCTAACGCAGCCCCATTAGAAAGAAAAAAAAAGTTTAGTGAAATAAAATGTTTGTTTGTGTCAGCGGCACAATTCCCAAGAAACTGGTAAGATCTATAAACACAAAATTTAGTATACAAATGTTGTTTTGCCCAGAGGCGTAGCTAGACCCGACTTTCGGGGGGGTTACTTCTTTTATTTTATTTTATATATATATATATATACATATATATATATATATATATATATATATATATATATATATATATATATATATATATATATATATATGTGTGTGTGTGTGTGTGTGTGTGTGTGCGAACTTTTACATACTTTGGAATGGGGTGCCCCAAAGTTCGATACTTGTGTCAAACAAAACAAAATCAAAGAATTTTTTTTATTCATTTATTTTTTGTAATGTTTTGGAAAATTTAACTTTTTTTCCCTTTTTCTCCATTTAATTTAAAGTGAAACTTTAAAGATTAACGAAAGATTAACGAAAGGACAGTCGTTTCGAGCACTTTCTTGGAAGAAGAGTAAAGGGGTGAAATTCACATGTTGAGTATTAGTTGCATCATGGATGAGTATTTCAAGTTCATGGTTAAAGGTCATTCAAGTTAAAATCCATTTTGCTCTGTTATCTGGTTTAGTACTGTTCTGTGATCGCTCTCTTTCTTAAAATTATGATTCCTTAAAGAAAACCAAGATGATAGGAGGGAAAAGAAAGTTTAAGATTTTTTCAAGTAAAGAAAAAAGGAAAATCCTATAATATTGGCCAGGTTAGATTTGCAGCAATTGCTAACCTCAAGAGGATAAACAATTAATCAAAAAACAAGAAAAAGAAAAAATCAGGCACCAAATAGCAATAAAAGACGTTTTCTTCAAAAAGATATGCTCAAAGTTTCTTTTACTGTCAAAATGTTTCCTTAAACTGGCAATAAAGCACTTAATAATGTAATAATAGAATAAAGACCTAACAAAACTAATACAGAGGAATTTTGATCAAGAGCCCATGTTGTCTATAGTATCGATTTCAAATTTTCACCATCATATTCCAAATTTCTATAACGTTTCTTAAAGCCCCCGTATCTTAAAACCTCTTTATCTCGATTTTTTTCCTTCCTATGAAATTCGAAACATATAAATTCAACCGTATGTAATATTCCCACTGCGCCGCTCATAAAATTATACATACTTAACAATTTTCACAATCTATGACAAAAAAAGGCTACATATACGTAGATTTAACAAATCAATCTCATTTCTAAAGCGAAGTGTGAAATTTCACTCAATTATCAAAAAAATGTTGAAGCATAGTGAGGAGTGAGGCGTCTTTACGCTTGAGGGTCACTCATTGAGCTGATTTTCAATTACACTGGGGGGGGAGCAAAGTGAATTTTTGACCACTGTTATTCATTAAAAAAAAGATTTTTTTTCTTTTCTTTTTCTTTTCTCTTTTTTTTCTCTTCTCTTTTCTTTTTCTTCTCTTTTCTTTCTTTCTCTCTCTCTCTCCTTTTTTTTGGGACAAACATTTCGGGGGGGGGGTTTTGTCCCCAAACCCCCCCCCCTTAGCTACGCCCCTGGTTTGCCGACGATGTGCACTTTGTCTCTCGATGTTTTACATACAGTAAACTCCAGATTATCCGCGAATACAGTGGCACGGTAACCACGGATAATCGAAAACCGCGGATAATCCGAACAATGGGTAAAAAACAATTCTACTCTATACAATAGCTAAAAAATATGAATAAAACTCGAACACACATTTAAGTTATAGCTAAAAACATTGCTACATTGC
>NC_072737.1:80579365-80695776 GCF_026930045.1 Uloborus diversus | reverse complement strand
AGATTCGAAGGTCTCTCCCTTTTCTTTTCTTTCTTTTTTTTTTTTAATAAGAGCCTTAAAAACGCTCTTGTCATCTTTGGAAACATTACGGGAAGGGAGGGGATGGGATAGAAGGAACTTTTCCCGGCAATTTTTCGAAATTGAAACTCAAAAGACAGAAAATTTTAGATGATAACATCAGGGAAAGCGGGCTCGGAGGAAAATTTTCGAAACTTCAAAATGAGGGGAGGGTATGAGAGCTTTCGAATCAATTAGAAAACTTTCGTTCTGAATTTGCAAGACAAGTTTTTTTTTTCAGCGAAGGCGTTTGCATTGCATTTCATCTTAAAAAGTAGGAAGGGCGCACCTGCCCTCGGGCAGGTTGGCAGGCGGGCCAGTCCGAGCCTGCCCTCCCCCCTCTAACTTAACTATCACAGGTGCTATGAATTCAAAGTCAATTATACAATATTTGCTATAAACTCCTTTGATAGGGAACATTTTAAAATAATTAAGATTTTGGTGCAATCTGCAAATTGTTATCAGTTCATTCAGGCAAAACTAACAAGGCCAAAAAAAATTTTTTTTTTTAGAGCTCTGAATATATTATTATCATTAGCATACAAATGAACTCACACCTATTAGACTATAATGATTTAGTACAGTTAAGGAGTGACACAAGCTCGGAGCATAAAACAATCGAAATGGAACAGCTTACAGTTCCTGGGGCCAATGACTACTGATTGCGAGTAGTTGGTGGTAGCCAAGCGTGTCATTTAAATTTCTTATAGGAAATGGGGGGGGGGGGGGGGAGTGCGCAAAGGCTGACACTGGTCGCTCAAATTCTCACGAGCCCCACAGAGCATAGGAGCAGTGACTCAACATCTTCCCACCCATCCTTTCCCCCTTTTTTTTTTTTTTTTATAAAACTAAAAACTGAGACAGATGAAGGTGAAATTACAAATTAAATGAAAAGGATTATATTCTTTCCTGAGATAAAATGTATTTCTTAGATCATTAAATGGTAGTATTTTTTACAGATTTTCTCACGACATTTTTATTGTTAAAAAACTTTATGAAATAACCAAAATCTTCAACATATTGTTCAGAGAAAACCAATAAATTAAAACATCAACAACATAAGAGAAGCACACTCAGATCGTATTTCAGTTACTATATTCTCAAGAATATAAAAAAAAAAATCATCAGTCAAAGAAACTCATTTTGAAATAGCTATATTATCTAATTATTAATAGCTAGTATTATCTACCATGTTAAAATCTGTTCTGCGTCTCTTTCAATGTGAGTTTATAGCGACTGTTTACAGCAAGCAGAATTTTCCAAACATAACAACAATACAGACGTAAATTAAGATTCAGAAGAAACCCTACGAAAACGGAAATATTTCACAACACAAAAAACAGTAAATCGTGAAATTAAAACGAACTAAAACTTTAAACAGCAATATTTCGCATTGCAATTTCTACCTCACAATTTAAAGGGGCGGCTCTGTTTACATTTTACTCGGGGTTGCTTTAATGTATCCAGGTTACCATGCTGTTTAATAGAACGCGCTCGTTTTTATTTCTCATTTCGCCAATGTACTGTAATAAGGTTTTGTTTGGCGTTCCTAACCGGTCAACCACTGAGTAACCGGTTGCTAACCGCTGCGTTCTATCATCAACCGGTTACCGTATTAATATGTTGATTAGTTGATTGAAGCACGTGATCATTATATGTCACTTGATCGATTAACCGGTAGCTATCAGTTGAGCTCGTGGAACGCAAGCATTCCTTGCGTTCGACGAACCTCACCGGTCGACCGGTTACTAATCGCAGCGTTCTATGATCAACCGGTTACCATTCTAAGCAGTTGATTGGGAATGTGATCATTAGCTGTCACGTGATTAACTAACCGGTAACTAACGTAACGTAAGCATTGAGAGCGTTTCAAAATTCGCCGCCGGGAACATTGGGCGCCGAGCATTTTAGGCCCCGGGAATACTGGGCACAATATGCTCGGCGCCCAAAGTGCTCGGCGCCCAAAATACTCGGCGCCCAATCTTCCTAGACCGCTTTTAGGCACCGAGCATATTGGGCGACGGGAACATTGGGCACCGTCAATTGGACGCAGCATTTTTGGACATCGAAAATGAACAGCGCCCAATTTTTTTTCCGGCGCCCAATATTCCCGGCCGGTACATGAAGATTGGGTGCCGTTAATTGGGCGCCGAGCATTTTGGGCACCGGGAACGTTGTGTGCCGAGAACATGGGACCCAGTATTCCCAGAACCCAATATGCTAGGCGCCTAATGTTCCCGGCGACCAACATATGCTTGGCATCCAATCTTCCCTTCGATTCCCGGTGAACCCAATCTTCCCATTTCGACTCTGCAAGGCCCATCATTTCAAGTGTTTCTAGGGGAGGAAGCACATGAAGCAAATTTTTTCAGAACACAGAGCCATGAACTGCGCATACTTATGTAAAAATATTTCACGTTAATTAAACATTACTTTTTTATAAGCCGGCACCCTGACCCCTCAGGCCTGCTCCTGCAGCTGAATAACTTTAGAAGTCAACAACTTTTCAGAGGTTCATTCGATTCTGAATTTACTCGCTGCCTTGCTCGAGTGGTCTTGAAAACTCGAGAAATCAACATCTTAAGAAGTTCACAACTCGAGCAGGCCAACGACTGACTCAAGCCTGTAATTTACTCCAAAGAAAACACGTGTAATGGAATGTTTTACCCTTTTCTTTAGTATTGTTAATCACCGCAAGGTAGCATATTCGAGCTCTGGAGTTGCGAATGGCTACCGATAACTCTATTAGGGGTTGCGTTCGACGAGCTCAACCGGTGACTAACCGTAGCGGTCTATATGATCTACCAGTCGACCGCAATTTAAGCTTTTGATTGAAGCACGTGACAATTTTGACCAATAATAAGCAGTTCGTCTGCTGCATGTTTTTCGTCTGACGTCGTAGCTGTCATGTGATCAACCGACCGGTAGCTACCAGTCGAAGTCGTCGTACGCAAGTAGTATGGGTTGGTTAGTAACCGGTTACTGCATTCGAGCATTTCCATTATTATCTTTTGGGTCGTCTGCTTTTTTTTTTATAGGCGTGTTTGTATGTGTATGAGCGTGCGTGTGTGCAGGACATGGACGCCACAGACCAGAAGAATCAGATTCCATAGGACAGTGCTCTGGACCAGAGGAGCCGCACCTGCAGAGGACGGTGGGTGGGAGTGCTGCAGAGGAAAGCGGGAGGGAAAATAAAATCAGCGTAACGTCAAAGACAGTCAAATGAGAACAATAAGCAATCGTGATTGCTCAAAAAAAAACTTTCACCGATCGACCCTCATCCCATCTTCAGGTTGTGCTTCCGAAGCAATAAATTGTCTTTTTCCCAGTTGAGTTAGTGCATAATTCCTGTGCACCTGAGGAATTTTTTTTATTGAGAACCAGTGAGGGTCAAAAATGGCAGCTGCGGAAGTTTTTTTTTGGGTCGCCACTTTTTTAATTGCCAGCGTCATTTTGCCTCAAAAATTTCACAATTTTTTAAAAAGAAACATTGATAAAAATGAAGGTTAGATCACATAGATCAAAATTCCCCGGGAAAAAAATTATTTGGCCATATTTGGAAAATTCCAACATTTTTGACTATGTCATTTTCTCTAACAATTACAGGTTTTCCCGGAGCGTACGAACCCTGTAACTGTTACATGTTTCATGAACCTTTCTTTAGTTCTAAAGTTGGTATGCTCCCTAACATTTTTGCATACTGCATCAACCTAGTTACTCCGATCATCCGAGGGACTTCATTCCTGATCATTTCGGACAGTTGGCCATAGATCATAAATGGGAACCATGACATTGCTATAAAAATTGACACGGACGGCAGTAAGCTAGATGACCAAGCTGGCAGTGGCATCTTCACAGAAAAACCAGGGGGGGGGGGTGTTTTACCCCCCCCCCCCCCACCGCCTTCCTCTGCAGGCGCGGCTCCTCTGGTCCAGAGCACTGTCCCACGGAATCTGCTTCTCGTCGGTGGCGTCCATGTCCTGCACACACGCCTTTGTGATCCTAATTTCTCATTGGTCTTCAAAAGTGAATTAAGTGAGCGCGGTCTTGAAGCTGTTCTTGATGACTATGATTTTGGAATTATCTGGATTCTTTTCGGACAGTAGGAGCTCACTTCAGCACCTACGCAACTAGATTGCAATAGGAGTTCAAACCTGTATTTCTATCATTCAGAAACTCAATCTCATTTTCGAGTCTCAAGAAATTTATTTTCAATAGATTCCTTCTCATGTAGACATTTTTGGCAATGAGAAAGCACACGAACTGGCCAAGGAGGGCTGCAATAATGACTATCCTTCCTCTTCACCACCAGGGCCATTGAGGGGGGAGGGGGGGCAAGTCTATGCATTGCACAGGGGCCAGTGAGATTGGGGGGCCCGCAAAGCGGGACAAAGAAAAAGAAACCCCCGCCCCCCTTTTTTCCTTTTTAAAAACTTTTTAGTTTGAAGGGAGTCTTTCTCCTAGAGTTAAAATTAATAGTTTCCAATCAAAGTGAGTTCAGTAATAGTGATGACGTTTCAAGTGAGAAATTCTATTTGTCCTTATCTTCATAGCCCACTATGACGCCATTAACCATAAATAAGTATGATTTTATTTTTTTTGCGTGAATTCCAAGACTAAAAAAAAATGCTTCTTTTTGAAAGATAGAGAGAATTTTAGTGAAACGGAAAAGGGGTAAAAATTTAAAAACAAAAAGAAGACAAATAAGTGCTTGCATTCTCAGCATTCGAAACTCAAAACATAGGCAAGAGATGCAGTTCGATGAAAAGTTTTAAACATGAGTTGATTTGAGTTTTGAGTACAGTGATGCAAATTGAAACTAGTTCTAGAGTTGTTTCTAGAGTAAAAATGGGGTGGAGGCACTTTGAAAGAAATTTGTTGTTGCTAAAAAATGTTTGCAGTGTACATTTCCGCAGCCCTTATTTAGATAATTTGAATAAAAGAGAATCATGGAAGTTCCTAAATTGTATTTTCTATTCAAATTTTACAGAAAAAATAAATTTTGTCACTATTAGAATATTTTAGAATTACTATTTTAATTTTTTAAAACAATGAAGAGTTTTTCCTTTTCTTTGTTTGTGTGCATCCCTAAAATGAAATTGGCAGCTGCACTTCTGAAAAACTAGGGGGGGGGGGGGCGTCTGCCTGCTACTCCAAACAACCCAATGTCGAGAAAATTTTGTACAACAATTATAAGTGCAAAGCATTTTATTGATTTAAATTATTTAAAAAATAATAGTATATAGAAAAAAAAATGTTTTCTTTCGTGGGAGAAAGTTAATGAAACTCCCAAGTAACCCAATGCCAAGAATATTTTCTACAACACCCATGTCAGCTAAAAATTCAAGTCATAAAAATTCTTGTTTTGTTGAAGCAAGCTTTTTGGTTTTAAAGTAAAAGATTTTGTATTTACTTGCTTCAGTTAATGTGTTTTAAAAATTTCGAATTTCTGTTTAGTATTAAAAAGTCATTTAGTATAGTATTTGGTTATTTGTTGTGAAGCTGTTTTTCATAATCAAAAGTAAGTTATATAAGAAACATATCATGGTTTATCTTACTAGTACAAAATGCAAAACGTTGCATGTTTAAGCCGATAGAAATGTCTAAACATGCAAGAAACATCAAACTGGAAGCCAATGCTGTAGTTGTAAAAATTTGTTCGGGGGAATTCAACTTGGGGCTTGGGGAGACCCACAAAAAGAAAAGGAGGTTTAAACAGGTTTATATTGCCTTAATAGAAAAAAAAAAAAAACTATATATAGGGTGCTCTTCCAGTAGTTGACCATTTACTGGAAGTTTCTACAAGTTCTACTTAATTTCAAAGGAAATAAATTGAAAATTTTATCCAAATTATTTTCAATAGCAGTTAAAAAGGGAGATTTTGCCAGTAGTTGACCACTTTTTAAAACACAGTAAAAACTTAACTTGTAATCTTTTCTATTAAAACCCGACTGTATGTACATCTGTATGTAATGTTCACCTAAAGGTCACCCCTGACAAACACCCTATATATATATATATATATATATATATCCCTATATATACGGTACCCCCTCCCACCCCCACTACAAAATTGGTTACAAAGAACACCTTTGCACTGTAAAAAGGAATGAGCTTACAAATGTAAAGACATCCACAAAGTCTTTGTTGGATGTCTTAAAAATCCAGCACCTCACTTCATTTTTGAATTAAATAATGTTTTGTTGTAACTACCTTGAAACATGTATCTGTGTTATGTTGTAATTTTCATGAGAATTTGTGCCTTATTCATGTAGGTTTTTTACTTTAATGATTGGAATTTGAATATTATTACTGCAGTAATAAATATTGATCGACATAGGATGGTATATCGGTATATCACCCAGCCCTAATATGATTTAAGGTTAAAAGGTCATGGTTTTGTGTCGTCCAGATTTTAGGATTTGCAAATTGAGGTCCCATACTGTATATTACATTTTATTAAATTTACATAACATTTTCTGTTTTGCAACATTTGCTGTACAGTTTTGTTTATAATTATAAAAATACGTAGTCTGTCATAGCTGGGAATAAGCCAGTCATTTTTATCTGCTCCAAGGAAATGTCCTCAAGGAAATAAAATCCAGTTTTCTTCTTTTCAGGAATTAGTGCTAGCCATAGGTGGATTTTCAAATTGAACAGTAAGTCTAACAAATAGTTACAATACAACAACAGTTTTCCCAAACAGAGGAGCAGAGAAAGATAAAAACCTCAAAATATAGGAGAAAAGTCCAGAATCATAAATACTCATAAGCAGAAACAGACAAATATCATAAAATCTTTCGAAAAATACTTCAGGCACGAGACAAATTACTTTAGGAAAATTTAGTATATCATGGCTACTGAAAGGTTCCTGTTCCCAAATAACTAAGAGATTAATTGTACTCGACTCACAAGATCCCACTTTTCTTGAAATATATATTTAACTATTTTCCAAATGAGATTTTGATCGATATTTTTCTTTCCATGCAACTACATGCAATTTGTGTTTTATTTTTCTTATTCTAACTTTAGAATTAAATTGTAATAAAATTGCAAAGTTGTCGCAAGTTAAGAATCTTGGACAATGAAAAAGTAGGGGAACAAAATACAAAACAAACAAGTTTTATTAAAAATCTGAAATATTGATTGACTTCTATTAAAACAACAGCTTTAAAAACAGTTCTAGACATCTTTAACAAAGCATGATTTAGGTAGGCACAAAACATCTGCATAGTAGCCCAATGCAAAAACAAATAACTTATGAATTACATACTAAAAAATAAATAAAATTTACTCTTTTATGATTATGATACACAGAAATTTGATTAACAAGTCATATATATACAGTTTCCTTACTTTATCATATCCTCATTTTTTTTCTGCAGTAATATACAATATATTTTCATTAATATAAATTATTAAACTGCACACATTATGTTACTTGCTTAGGTGAAAAATTTTGAAAATTAAGAAGAAAAATCACATAAGGAAATGCCAGTATTCAAAGCAATGTTTATAGCCCAAATCAAATCCTGGAATGATAAAACTTAACTTTTTTTTTTAATACAGTACATTCTTTTATTTTGATCATTTCTAAAAATAAGCAAAAATGTATTAAATTCCAAAATTGGAATGTGGAGATAAAATAAATTAAATCTATGTCATATCTTTCTCAAATGAGCAGACTTGAATCTTTAAAAAAGTTATTTGACACTAAAACAACAAATATAAATAACGTTCTAATTTCATTTAATGTACAGTAGTTATAAAACTAGATTCAACCAATCATTAAACCAATGCCAAAGCGACTTTGATTTTTCGTATGGTTTATCATTCCACTGAGAGCCAGTGTAAAAGGTAAAGGCTGGAGTTTTTTTTCTAGAACGGCTCCAACAGTCCAGTTGCTATCCACTAGACCTAAATAGAGAATAAAGAGTTAATAATAATAACAATAAAAGGAATTACACTCCAACTATAAAAAGACCATACAGGGTATTTCATATTGAATGGGACAGCAAAAATAGTAACATTCAAATTAGCACAACATAAACTCTGCAGTTGATTTATTAAGCAGAAACTAATTTATTCTGAAGCTACAATCATTTCAGTTTTAAATAGTGGCAGCAAAAACTCTCCTGGTTACAAAATAACCATTAGGGGCACTGTTAATAAGAATAGTGTCATCTGCATAGAAGGTTAGGGGGAAAGCACATCCTGTTTTAGAATACGCCAATAACAGCATTGTTCATACTCTTTCAAGGATACTTTTGCACAAAATTTGCGACATAACTCAGGGTTGTCCAGTCTCTTCACCTTGGAAAAAAAACCTCCTGGACAAATATTTTGTTCATTTTGTCAATTTTTTCAGCAAAATAAATGTTTTGAATTAAAGACGCATTACTCAGCAATAATAAATAAATATATTGATTCCTCTGATTGAAGGAAAATTTTTACACATAATTAACGCACATGCATTTGATTTGCAACTAGACACCATAAAAGTAAGTACCTATTGTGGATATACACAGCAGAAGCAGATTATGCCTACAAAAATTAAAGGTAAGATTTTTCCCTAGCTAGGTAGCTCCCCTAAAAATATAAGGAGGTGATTTTTAGGGGACCACCTAGCTAGGGAAAATGTCATCATCTTTATTTTTTGAAGAGGTGTTTTGCTTCTCTTATGAATACACTATTGGTACATTTACATTATGTGAAATATTTTAAGTGAAAGTGAAGAAACAAAATTAGTTTTGAAATGCTTTTATTTTTAACTGCAGCACATTTGTAAAACAGATGAATAATAACATTAATTGATAATGCATTTAATAACAGCAATAAAAAATTTACATTTGTTTTAAAACATAAAAAAACTGGAAAATGAATGAATTTTAAATATGATATAATGAAGTAAGAAATTAGCATTCATGAAGAAAATTTTACATTAAAATAAAATTGAGCTTGTATAAAGTTAAAGCTGAGTTTTTTGTTTTGGTACAAGTTTTTGTTCACTATTTATGTTTTCACTTATGGTTTAATAACTAAATGGGACACTGACTGAAATTTTTTGTGTTCCAAATATAAAGTTTTGAAAATATTTAAAGATTTACTTTTTTTAACTCCAACAATTTTTAATTTAAACCAGCTCATTAAATGCAATACAAATATTTACTATTTTTTTGCAAAATATATTAGATTTACAATTTGCCTTATTAAAAATAAAAACAGTGACAGAGCATGAGATTTAAAAGTTACCAGCTCAATTTAGCCAAGAGACTTTATGGCCGTAACTTGCAACTTTAGTACAGTAGATCCTCGTTTTAATGTGGGGGAAATGCCGCGTAAATTGATAATTAATATTAGTGTTAAAATAGGGTTCCATAGATAAAAAAATACTGCATTCTAGTGATGACTATTTTTATAAGTTTAATGTGTACTTATATCGATTTCTATGCACAACATGCATAAAGAAAACAAAAATTAATATAATATTTATAAAAAGGAGCTGGCTATGATGGTCTTTTGGCAGTCAAGAATTTTTCTCTGTAGATACCCTAGTAGGTTTAATTGATAAGTTTTTTGAATATGTAAGAATTGTATCACAAAGAGTCAAAGTAAAAATAATCATTTTAAAGATACTTAAGCATGCCCCTAGATAACTCATTAAATGTCTAAAGAACAACAGGTGGATTTCCATTTATCTGAAGGGGGAAAAAGAGAGAGAGAGAGAGAAATAAAAAAATGTTACCTCTAAATACTAAATTAGCTTTAGGTAAATCTATCTGATAGCCTAATGTACAAACACTTTCACCCACTCGAAAGTTAGTTTCTACTTCAACTCCAACCTAAAGCAGGAAGAAATATGTTAAAAAAATAGGTTAAAAAAGCATTCAGGACATAAATAATAATATATATACATGTATACACACACAAAGTGGAAAAAGATATATTTCAAATTTCATAACGAAGGCCATAAAAAAGTCGATGAAATTTGAAGAGTGATAAGCAATAACTATCACATTAGTAAGATAGGATGATTTCCAAACTTTGTGAAACAAATTTAAATAAATATCAAAATTAAAATATTTCAAAAGAACAAGCAAAGTTTCCTCTATTTTCAGTTATACAAAAGGTACCTTGGAAACATGTCAATACACAGGAATACTTATTAACTTTACTAAAAGCATGTAAAAGACTTGCCGTCTCAGAAAAAGCTTGTCATTAGGAGACTTAGGAGGAGTGAATCCTCTCGACTTTGAGAAATACAATGTAATTATTATGTGTGCAAACGTATTTTACTATTTCTAACCTAATATGTAGAGAATACTGTGAGATACCAAGCAATTGCCACTGATTGAATAAGCGCTTACACCTCAACATGGATCATAATTGGAAGAAATAAAAATGGGATCAATTAAAAAAAAAATGCAAATGCAGAAACAATTCCTTTACAAAAATTGCAACAGCATATTGATCAGGGTGGCGACAGGAACTGTGAAAAAAAGTTCCCTGACTTTTCCCTAATAAGTTCACTGAATTTCCATGATTTACGTTATCAATGACAATGGTTTCCTTTCTTTGTTCAACCTGAAAACCATTGCATATTAAATAAAATGCAGTGTTTAAAATGTTTTAAGCTGTTAATTAAAAATATATTTTGAAAATTGCTCCTTTTTTTAAAAAATAAAAATAGTATATTAAATTATCTACAAGGAAATATTATAGGAAATCTAAAACAAATACTTTACCTCAAGTAACCAATTAACATCAGCAGGGCTCTCAGTAGCCTTTTTCAAAATTTTAGGAACTCTTCGGCAAAATTTTAGGGGTAATTAAAAATTTTGTGTGATTACAAACAGATAGCCTGACTATAATTAATTACATAACAACTGACAAACGAAATTGAAAACACATTTTATCCCTTATAGTACTTTTACAAAGAAAGAGTCAAAACAAAAGATAAATAATAATTTTTCTAACTAATTTATATTAAGTAGCCAGAAAGCACTTGAATTTGTAGTTATCTTTTCAAAATTCACTCTTTTGACTTTCAAAGATGTGCAATTCCAAGTTTTCGCAATTGACCAGCCCCTACAGATATTAAATTCTGTTCAAAAGTCATTGCCATAATGTCATGCCTACAGCGGCTTTCTAGTTTTGTTCATGCCCACTTTAAGTTGACATAGAGCTTAACTTTCATTTTTTAAAACTCATTAATACTTTTGTTACTTCAACAAATCTGCAAATCTAGATTCCCCTCCCCTAGTTGATTCCTTTTTAAGTTTATTCTTTGTCATTTTTCTTTTCAACTATTAATACGGGTTGCCAAAAGACCCATGCGGCCTATTATGTTCAATGTTACTCAATACTCTTTGAAGCGACAACAATTTTTAGTTTGTATTTTTCTTCTCTCCCATAGTCTCAAATGTTATCTAGAAAATTAAAAATAAATACATTATACATATGCTCTGGCCAGCCAGATTCATCTTTATAACTGTAGGCCTAAGGTTAAAAGAAAAATTTTGACCTATTGAATTAATGTACTTTTTGTGTGACTTATGATAATCCTTCACTGCTTTTAGCTATCAACAATACAATGACAAAGAGATGATACAAATGAAACTTTGATTTTCCAATGCCAGTAAACTTGGGAAAATCTTAATTGTAAAATGATTTTTTTTATATTTTACTCAGTAATGTCACATCTTTATAAATACTACTAACTGCTCATAATGCACATTTACTTTAATTTTTTTTTTTAAACTGAAAATTGTAAATTTTTTTTTTTTTTACTTTTTCAATTTCCAAAAAAGTTTCCTATGTATAAAGTTCTTAAGACTTAAAACAATTATTTGATTTGAAACTGATATTGTACTAAAAATATCTATTATTTTTAATCAAAGCCAACCTACTTGCTTTTCAACTCTGCCACCCCCCTTCCCCCCCCAAGAATATTGCGATTTTTTAAGTAGTATGAAAATTTTTGAATCTTTACTAATAATAAAGCTCAAAGTCTCTCTGTCTGGAGGATGTCTAGATCTCTGTGATGCGCATAGCGCCTAGACCGTTCGGCCGATTTTCATGAAATTTTGCACAAAGTTAGCTTGTAGCATGGGGGTGTGAACCTTGAAGCGATTTTTCGAAAATTTGATTTTGTTCTTTTTCTATTTCAATTTTAAGAACATTTTTCGGAGGAAAATTATCATAAGATGGACGAGTAAATTACGAAGTTATCATGACGTGGAATGGGAAAGCGAATGAACATAGCCAATTGGCGAGAAATTCGTCATCCATTGTTTGTAAATATACAGGCGAACCAAATGAACTTTTAATTTTCAATTACGGACAAAGCCGTGCGGGTACCACTAGTATTAAATAAAGAGGAAGTTGCAATTTTATACATACCAGCTAAAAAATATTAAGAAATAAGATGTGATAAGTTAATGTATTTTTAAAGCAGAAAAAGAATGCAAATGACAATGAAAAAATTGTTGAGCAGAAATTTTTAATAACTATTGGAACAATTAATATCATAGTTGACATAGCAAACAAAATTTTGAATGGGCCACAAAAATAAAGAAATCCTTGACTACACTACATTTTACGACATTTGCCTAAATTTACTAGATGTGTTGAATTCCATGATTTCTAGATTCTAATGCTATCTCAAACACCCTAATCAATGTTTTAGAGATAACTTAATTTTTTAACATCTTTATAAAACGAAGATACAGCGTGATAAAAATTGATGATAACATTTAAGAATGCTAGTGGTTTGAATCGATTCAAGTCAAGTGCAACAGAATTTACATTTTTGAACTAACTTGAGAAACTTATGAGTTTACAAGTCCTCTACAGACGAAAGAGACGAAAGAAAACTAAGCAAGGTTCAGAATAATAGTAAGAATAAAATAATTGATGTCCAAACATTGAAAATACAGTCTAGATTAAAATGAGCGAGTTTTACAGAAGAGAATGCAAATGGCTTCTGAAATTCGTAAATGATCGGGATAGGCGTATAAGTTAAAATGCTAAAAAATTCAGGCCTTGTATGTTTCATTCAGGTAGAGTTGAAAAACATCTGTTTTAAACGTTAAATTGGTTCGTTTTTTCAGAGGAAGAATTTTTGTGAACTGTGTGTAATGAAAGGTAAGATATTGTAAAGGGTCTGATTTAACAAAATATTTTGTGAATTGTCTATTCAGCAGATCAAATATCTAGGGAAAAGTTTATAAAGTTTGTTTTGCGATGAAATATTTTGTGAAGGGTCTCCTCCTCCTAAAAGACCACTTAAATTCTCTTAAAGAGACCACTGTGAAATTTTCAAATTCCTTTTAGGAACACCAACAAAATTTTAGTACAATTTTAGGAGCTGATATTTTTTTTAGGAAATTTAGGAATTTTAGGGGGGACTGAGAACCTTGCATAAGAGTTCTAAAAAAATATTAACACCACTTTGAAAGGCATATCTAATCATGATAAAACTAAAAAGTTTATATGAAAATATTTTGAACTGAATTTTCAAGCAGTATAATTGTTGCTGCAAGAATAACAAGTAATAGTGAACGAATAGACGTAATGTAGTTTTACTTAAGTAAATAATAGACATATTTATGTAAAACAAATTGAAACCTTTTAACAACCAGTCATATTTTCTAATTGAGGACTTAGGTTTTGATAAATAAATGAATACAGCATTTTAACTATTAAAAAATAATAAAAATATTTACATATGTACACAACCAAGGGCACCCATATGCAAAATTTTAAGGGGGGGGGATGGCTCAGATACTTTCCCCATGGTTTAACAGGATATTTTCCAAACAGAAACCAATTTCAGTACAGATTAGAGTTATTAAAGTCTTACATTTTTAATAAATTATACATTAATGGCTGGAGAAGAAATGTTTTTACATTTTTGCAAAGAAAAAAGTACTAAGAGCAAGGAAGTTCCAATTTCTAAGGGGGGGGGCTTGAGCCCCCCCCCCCTATATGGACGCCTTTGTACACAACTCAATTTCAAATATTTCATTATTTGTCGAGGAAAAAAATCTTAGGATTACTTTTGTAACAAACAATACTGAAATGCAAAAAACAATTAATTTCAAAATATATATGTTTTGAAATAAAATTTTTTTACAGTCTGGAAAAAAAAAAACCTTTGTACAATTTGAGGCAACAACAGATAATATGATGGCAAAAAACCAAGTTGATTTTCATTTAACATTCAATTTTAGCAATTAAATTAAAAACGCAAAGTAATAACTTTTAATTTTTATCAGTATTAATTTAAAAACAAAGATTGGAAAGGAAAGTTTTTTCTTTAATTCTAATTTAAGGCTCAATTTTCACATAAATTCCCACATAGGGGGGCACCAAGCTTCTCTCTCAATTTGAAAAAAAGTTACAAGCAGTTTTAAATGAAGTTCTTAAGGTTTTATTTCGGGTTGCCATGGCCTTGTCTTTCAGCTTTGCTTGTCTCTTCTTTCTCATTTTAATTTCTTAAAGGTTTTTATTTTATAGTGGTCCACAGCCCTGCAATTTTAATTACAATGGGAAAATAACGCCTTTCAGTTCAGGACAATTTCGTATATAACGGAAAGACATTTTGATTTAAAAAAAAAAAGGGGGTAAGAGATTACAATGAAGTTATTTTCATTAAAACAAACATTTTTTTCCCTCTGCACTTCATTGTTAACATTTAAAATATGAATAACAAAACAGGAAAAAAATAATTTTTATTCCTTTTTCTCAATGTTTACGCTACATTCTATAATCTACTTCGAGATGAAATGACTTCTTTTTTTAAACTAAGAGCTTCTTATTTAACTTTATAGCATGAGCAGAGAAGTGCGGGTACAGCTAGTTGATCTATGAAAACTCAAAAAGTGAATTTCGCTACAAAATAAAAACATTAATAGACCTTATTTGCTACATTAATGAAAAAAAAGAAATACATTTCTTCTCTTTCTTCTAAAAAATCCAAACAGCTTTTGCAGTTAAGTTTTTTTTCCTTTTACAAAACATCTACTTAAAGGGAAGATTTTAACAAACAGCTTCAACCCCTACCCCCCAACAAAAAAATTTCGTATTTGAAAATAACGATTATAAAGTAATTAATTCTTCAAATTCCAATTGAAGCAAAATATCTCGTTCCAGGAGAATATTCTCACCTTACAACTAAGCTTTTAATTCAAGACACATTAAGTCTTGTACTGCACCCCTTTTCATAGAATTGATTTCAAAACAATTAAAAACAAAGAAATAAATACCTGGACATTGTCATTGCCTTTACGATAAAAACATGCATGTAGAGACGTCAAACCTGCTGTTCCACTGACTATATAATTTTGACCTTTAAAATAAAAATTAGATCAATGCATGAACATTTAAATAACCAAAATATTTAGTTAAAAAGCTAATTATTAATTATAAATGTGTTGGAAGATATTGGTTGAACTGGAAGCAAGCAACTTAGTTTGGAATTATGTATCTTACAACACCATCAGGGACGTAGCCAAGGGGGGGGGGTCCAGGGGGTCCGGACCCCCCCCTTCCTGATAGGTCACTGTCCCCCGGCACTTACATAAACAGAATTTTCCAAAAAAAAATTAAATAAAAAATTCTTTTGTCCTAAATATTTTTATTAAGCAACAACTTTTTATCATGTTCAGTTTAGTTCAGAACAACAGAACCTCTGGGAATGGGGGGGGGGGGCGACAGAAGTCTTCAACCTGTGGTACGCGTTGCAGACCTGCCCAAAGGAGACATATTATCTTAGTCCCCTGCCTCGCAAGAAAATCGCCAGCAGCTATCCGAAAAAGGAGACATTATCGTAGTGCCCCTCCCCGCAAGGAAATCACCGGCAGCTAGTAAGCAAACATTTATTGTTAACGAAAGCTTGATGAGAGTCATCAATGATGAAAATGTCGGAGACAGGAAATTTGTAGGAATGTTTTTGCGGGAAGGTCATACAAAGAGGAAAGCGACAGTGGGGTCAGCCGCCCTTGTAATATAGCACCGTCTTTTTAGAAGGTGCCTAAGGCTCCTAAAGTCGTGGATAGTGCAGAACTCTGTTAGGTCGCACATTCACTTTCTCTATCTCTGCCATTGGTATGGGTCGGTTGCACGAATGTTTTCCTCCAAAGTTAAAGCGAAAAATCAGGAGCAAAATCATAAACGCATAAGAAAAAATTAGCCAACCCCCACTGGGTAAGTTGTATTGCAGTTTTTTTTATGTGTTTTTTTTTTTTTTTAACAATAGGAGCAATTTTATGCATTCTCATTCATACGTTTCTCATTTATTTAAAAATTTGTTCAGACAAAAATAGCATCGAATATCATTTCATTTTTTAACCAATCAATTCAATTTATTTCATTTATAATTTTCATTCGTAACAATGATGAATTACTTATATCATTGTGTCTTGGAAGCTCGCAACTTTTAGCATTCATCTAATACTCTAAACCTAGTTATTTTACTAACAATGCGGAAATATAAAAATTTTAAATTTCTACTATTTGTCTTTGGAGGTAATATTTGCCCTATTTGTGATAATACAGCAGCACTAAAATTAGATCCTCAATCAGATATACTGTAAAAAGCTAATCATCCTTCGGTGACAAATATAAAAGGTTTAGAGGTAGTTTGAAGCCTCAATTAGCAAACATTTTGCTCTAAGTCATCAGATGTTATAATCTAAAGGTTTAAAAGAAGACAAATCTCTTGTAAAAACTCTAAGAAAAGTTGTAAATGCCTTTCTACAACATGGTTGTAGATTGCCTTTCTACAACCATGAAACTAATGTCTGGAAATCGGTTCTGAATATTAGTTCATTTTCATCACAAGGTAACAGATTTTTTTTTCTTTCACTCTTTCTGAGCAAAAATGTACCGAAAAGAACTAGAATTTTTGTGAATGTTTTATCTCTTGCGTTTTTATATATCTATATATATAAAAATGAATGTTTGTCTGTATGTCATCCATGAACTCAAAAACTACCCAGCAGATTTGGCTGAAACTTTCACCGTTTGTTATTTTTGGTACTGGGAATGTTTATAGAAAAGTTCGAAAAAAATCCGATCGATAGTTCCTTTTTTATTCCAATTTAAGTCACAATCCATTGGATAAATACGAATAAAATGATCGGCTGCCAACTCAAGAAGCCATTTTTCTTGAGTTTCAACAAATAAATTCTTTCTTTATTGTTTTATGGCTTTTCATGCAACGGGGGGATTTAAAATTTTTTCTGTTTGATATTTTTAGCGATGGATTGATCTTGCAAACTGCGTGAGTACAAAATTTGAGTAGAGTCACGGCTTCACTTGATACCTGGACCAATTATTATGAAAATTGCTATATATATATATGTTATAAGTATTTTTCCACGGAGAAGGTGCATAATAGGCTCATTGAAGCCACTCGCCACCAGGTGGCACTGCAGAGTAGCAACTTCTGCCCCGTTCAACCGGTTGTCATGAAAATCATTATAATGATGTATTTTTTTGTTGGCGTAGCAACGCGCGTCGGGTACAGCTAGTGATTTATAAAAAAGGAAAAAAAAAAATTATTTATTTGGAGGTAGTAACAAGAAGTTCTGTCTAGAACTAGACGAGCCTACTTTCCCTTATACCCATACTACTTTCTAGTACCTGATCAATAATCTCAAAAATAGCTAAAATCGCAAATTTTTTTCAAACATATTTTTAAAATACTTTAAGCTGATTTCTAGGAATAAAATATTCCTCACTCATCTAAAAAAATTAGATGCGTAAAAAAAAAAAAAAAAAAAAAAAAAAAGCAGCAAATACACTTTTTCCCATTAAAAAAATCTTTAACAGCTTTCAAAACGAAAGAATAATAATTAAAATTATTAATCTCATTAAAATGAATACATGATATCAAAAAAAAAATCGTTTCTTTTTCCCCTGTTGCCAAAAACATTATTTTAAATGAATTAATGCACTTACCAAAACAAAAACAAAAAAAAAAAAAAAAAAACAATAAAATGTAAACTTAAAGAAATAATTTTCTTTGTCAAAAAAAACCCGTCTGCGCATATCTTAATGTAGAAACATAAATGACTTCGAGTTTATTCGCCAAAAACTGAGTACCTAAATTGTAACTTTAGCGTAAAAATAAAAACAAGTCATATCAACAATAATTATTTCGCAGTTAAAACCATAGCTGCGGAGTCGGAGTCAATCTCATTTTGAGATAAAGAAGTCGGAGTCGAATATTTAAGAATCGGAGTCAGTCATTTGTCCTCCGTGTATAAATTTTTGCCAAAACTACGAAATCAGAGTCGAAGTCGGGGAGTCGGAGTCCGATTAATTGTCGGGCACAGGAGTCGGAGTCGGAGTCAAGTGCCCCTAAATTCTCGGAGTCGAAGTCTGGAGTTTGGCGTCAGGAGTTATTATTTAGAATAAAATTTGTTTGAAGTAAATCCGCCTTCAAGTGCGGAGTCTACATTGACTTTCAGTTTCCCCGTAGGCGCTATTGTTAAGGGATTTGAACTGTTCAAAATGAAACGGAAAATTGTTCAAATCAAAAAGGTTTTTTTATATACAAGTTTTTCATCAAAATCTTTTTTCCACAAAGCTTGTTTGAAGCAAATTTGCCTCACAGTTCGGAATTGCCTTGAATTTCCCCGTAGGCGCTAATGTTAAGTTTTTTTGAACTGTTCAAAATTGAACAAAAATAGTTCAAATCAAAAAGTGAAATATGGGAATGAGGTGTCCTCGCCGAGATCTTTTGAACAAAAAAAAGTTTTTTCGAATCGGACTATTCATTCAAAAGTTATTAGGGGGGGACAGACAGACAGACCGACAGACAGACCGACAGACATTTTTCCCCATCTCAATACCCTACTTTCCAATTTTTAATTTTTCAATATTTATCTAATTATTTTATTTATTTTTGACTTTTTTTTGTTTTTCGGGATATTTTTAAGATGCATTAAGCCTTCTTTCATGCTTTTTTCTTCTTTCTCTGACTTTTACTGGGAAAGTAGGCTAAAAAAAAAAGATGAATAAATAAAGGTTAATACTAAGATAACAAAATTGATTTCAGTGATATCAAAGTTTAAAAAAACAAAGAAATTGAATTTAAAAAAAAAGTTTGGATGTGTTTGATTTTTTTAGTTTTAAGTTTGGAATGATTAACACATGTGTAAAGATGTATAAGTTTAAAGATACCTATATATTTCACAATGAAATTATTTTAAAATACTAACTGAATTGTGTTCACGAGGTCAAAAGGAAAAGTTATTAATTAGTTTAACTGAAAAAATATATTTTCTTCTATCTTCTAGTTCCATTTTTCGAATAAAATACTATATAATATTCGTGCATATGAATTCATCGTAAACACCATAACTGATCCTTAAATATCTATTTTAGCAATACATCACAAGAAAATACTTATTAACGAGCAACGACACTTTCTATGTATTTTAGTTGTTTGAACAGCTTTAATAATGTTTTCCTAAGCTTTTACATGAAAATACTATAAAAAAGATGAAGATTAGAAGTATCATTCCATTTCTTATCGTTGAATGAATTCTAAAAATTTAAGAAACATTTTGAGCTTTTCTTTAATGAGCCTTGGCGATATTTTCGTCCATAGAAACATTAAATGCAGTCCAAAATCCAATTCGAAACAGTCAGGAGTGGGGAATTATGGAACATTTATTGAGTTAGACAGTTGATAATGTAGTTAAAATAAATATGAGCGTTTTTTTTTTTTGAAAGCAAATATATTGCAAAGCTTTAATTATCATATTTATATTACATCATTACTTAATTAATCTAATTATCATACTTATTGATTGTAGTTTTGTTTGGAATAGCATCAATTTATACAATTAACAGTTAATGCTTCTGATTTAGCATGCTTCCATTTTTAAAGTTTGTGCAACCTCTGACCCCCCCCCCCCCTTAACAAAATCCTAGCTACGTGCCTGACACCATTATGAAAAGTTTCGAGAACAAACAAAGTGAAATTTTAAACAGAAATACTCCACTCCTTTCATCTGCATAGATATTTATGTGATGAGATAGTTATTTTAATGACACAATTCCTATCCAGTGAATCTATTCAGTGTCACACATACAAGTTGTGTGACACTAGATAGATGATATGATACATGGTATATAACAGGATTAAAATTAGTGTTTACCATAAATCAAAAGAGCCACTGAGTTGGAAGCATTTTAAAAAGCTCACTGTTTTAAAGAAAATCATTGGTAAATTTACCATTCAGTCTTCCGCTTTACAGTTAAATATTTTCTGTTGAAAAATTTAAACATACTTGAATTTTAACTAAAACTCAATTCCAAAAAAATATTTCAAACAATTTTTTAAAGAACTTATGATAAATATTTTATATTTCAGTATAAATGAATTGAAAAGCATTTGAAATAAAATATAATAAAAAGGATGAGTTCCTTTAACTTTTTTTTTTCCAATACAGATAAGTAATTACATTTTATTCAACACAAATTAAATTCTACTACCGAATGCTTTATTTATTTTTTTTAAACAACAAAGGATTTGTCAGATCAAAGATGATTGATTGAGAGCTCAAAAGCGAAAGCAGTAAAAAATATCATTCAAAACCATGTTCTCAAGCCTTTTAAATTAACATGTTTCAAAAATTCATTAAAAAGCAATACATTTCTTCAACTTTTATAAAAGTACATTAAATGGAAACAAAAATAATATTTTAAAGCAGCAAAAAAACAGAAAGATAAAATAAGAAACAACTTGGCAAAGACAGGGGTCACCACAGGGTGATAAATAAACATACGAGATGCATGCAAGATCAATATAAATGGGAGATTAGCTATACTCAGTGGCGTAGCTAGGGAGGGGCAGAGGGGGCGGTCCGCCACGGGTGGCACCTTTTTGGGGGCGGCAATTTCGCACTTTCCATGCGAAAAAATTCAGCACATTTTTCTAATAAGGAAATCATACTTTTGATCTATTACTCGTGGGGAAAAAATGTCCTTGCATTGTAAGGTTTTGGTACGACTATGATGATAAAATTACTCTAATACAAAACATGTGTTTTTCTTGTGAAAAACTCAGCCCTCTTGTTTGTTTTTTTCCCTTCCTTCGTCTGAAACTACAGACTGAGGGAAGTGGTAGTGTAAAGTCAAGGGACTAAGTTTTTTTTTTATTGCAAAGGTTAACTATTGCGGAGGAAACAATAAATTTCATAACCTTTCGTTATATGATGGTTACCACTCGATTTTAAGGAAGTTTCTTGGAAACCACCTTATTATAAAAAAAAAAGTTTTTTTAAAGGAAATTGACAACAAGAGTAAGAGGAGAGAGGTCTCAAATGGTGGGCAATTTCTTGCTCATTGATTACAAAATTTTCATTAAGACAGAATGAATTTTATGTTCATTTTATAAAAGTACTTATTCATCAGTCAAATAATAATTGCTTGTATTTACTGTTCTATATCAAGAGGATCCTTTAAACAAATGAGTTCACATTCAGTCATTCATTTTAATGAAAGGTTTTTAATCATTAAAATAATGTCAAGGAAAAGACTTTCACATTTACATCAAAAGTAATGATTTTTGATGCACAACTTTTTCTTCTCATGAATCACAGAATGGTTAATCGAATGTAAAGGGCTTCTCTATCTTTTCGTCCTCTATAAGTGAAAAAGAGAATCATCCAATTTGCTTTTACCAGATCTAGAGAAGGGGAGCGGGTAAGTCTTGCTCGTATCCTGGGCGGCAGCTTCTGAGTTTGTCAAAATTAAAAAGAGACCCTGAGTTTGCGTTTCTAAAACTTCAAGTTAAGAAAATTTCCCTGACCTTAACGCGCTCCTTTCTACTGTCACAAAGCTTAAAATGCATTTTCAGGACTTTAATTTTGAAAAGCTTCCGGAGGAAGGCCACTTACCATCCCCTTCTTCCTTACTTTGTCCAAACATAGCCTAAAAAAGTGTTCTGAGGGGCTTCATTTTCAAACATTCCCTCCCTCCCCCCACTTTCAATTTCTAACGTGACCGAAGATAGCTTTAAAATGTGTTTTTAGGCCAGAGATTTATGACCCACCGAAGACAGCTTAAAATTGCGTTTTTATACCGTCAATAAATGCAAAGCTATCAAATCTTCCTATCCCTTAACATCACCAAGCAGCCCAAAAGTGCAGTTTTAGGCCTTCAGTCTCGAAACATTTCCAAGGAATAACGCCAATCTCCATCCCTTCAAAACTCATCTTTTTGCCTAATATTAAGTTTTTAAAACTTCAATACCGACAAATTCCTGGGGGCAGTCAAACCCTGACGCTTCCTGTAACATGATTAAAGATAGTCTAAAATGTTTAGGATATCAACTTCAAACTTTAAAATCCCCATCTCATTCAATGTCTCAAAAAATAACGTAAAGTTGCATTTTTGAAACTTCAATTTCAGAAAAATTCTAAGGAAGAGACTCCAAATGTCCATGAAATCACATGCGAGTAACGTCATCACATTTGGCTCCGAATTTTGTTTTTAGAAATTTTTGAGGGAAGTCCACAAAGCCATCACTTTTTCTCAATGATGAAGAGCTTAAAATAGGCAACAGTTTCGAAAAAGATTTTTCCGAACTTTCTCTCTCTGTCTCTGTCTCATATATAACGTTGTCTGTCAAACAACGTTGTGAGAGAGGCTAAAGTAGCGTTTTAAGGACGTCATTTTCAAAAAGATTCCAGGGGAGACGGGAGAGTCATCTGACTGCCTAACATTAATGGAAACATTTGGCCACCCGCTTATTTAAAAGTTCAGTATTGAAAAATTTCCAGAGAACTCCTGTACATTCCTTATTCTTTTTAACGTCATCATAAATAGCCAAAAATTGATTTCAAGTTTGAAAATATTTCGGGAGGAACACCCAGTCTTTATTGGAGTGAGGGGGAGCCCTTACATCACTAGATACAGCCTACACACACGTGTGCGCCCCCAAACCTTCTCCAGTCTCTTCACATACCCAAATATAGCCTAAAAGTTTTTTTAACACTTCAATTTGGGAAAATTTCCTTGAGAAGTCCCGACCGCCTAACGTCATAACGCATCAAACTGAAGAACGAATAAAACTGATTTTATTTCGAAAAAATAAAGAAAAAGAAAGGAAACAATTTAGAGGGAGCTCCAAGCCTCTTTTCTATTAGCATTGCTAAAAATTACCTACAATTCCGAGTTTTGACTTATTTTTTTGGAAATTTTCGGTGGGGCCCTGATTTTATTTCCTTCGGCAAGAAAAATATGAAGAAAAAAAAAAGGTTGCTTATCTTCTTAGTTAAAATCTTGTTATTACTTTAAACACTTTTGACTCTTCAATGTATTAGCTATTTTCCATCAAAAGGACGGCAAATTGGGGAATCGCCCCGGGCGGCAGAGAGTGCAGCTACGCCACTGGCTGTACTTTATATTAAAATTTTAGAACACCTCCAAATAAAAACAATAAAATGAAATATGAAGAGAAATTTAATGTAGTACTAATATTCATTTTGTAAAAAATAAACATCATACAAAGATAAATTTGGAGCGTTTGTTCATTTAAGTGCTTCATGTCTCATTACGTTTTGAGTGCAAGTGGGATTTCTGACAAAAAATCAGATCTTCTCCTTGAAAGCAGTAGGTAAAAATCAAAACCCATACAACACGAGTGCTATAAAAATGTGCAATGATGCAAAAAATAGAATTCATTTTCTGAAAATCAGCAGCCTTAATTTTCTGACAATAACTCGCTGTGCTTTCAGAATATATATTTCTAATATGTTTTCGGTGATGCACAAATTGCAGATATACATTACTGTTAAACAAAAAGTTCATTAATGCTAGAAGTATAGCAAGGCATTGCAAAGGAGGTATCTCAAACACTGAACATAATTTTGTAGTGGAGAAAAGCAAGGGCATGCGACACAGTGGCGTAGCTATGGTGGAGTGGAGGGGGCGGTCCACCCCGGGCAGCGATTTAGCACCTTTTGATGTGAAAAAAAATATAAAAAAGGTAATCATACTTCAAATCCATCACTGGAGGCAAAGAAATAACCCATCCAAATGTAAGGTTTTGGTATGACTACAACTGCACTCATCAGCATTCAAAGTTGAAATATTTCTATTGTGAGTCTTTGAATCTTCCTCATTCCCTTGACCTTTTTTAAGATGGACTAAAATTGTATTTTTAAAACTGAAATTTTGGAAGATATTCTAGAAAAGAGCCCGACTTTCTAATGTCACCAAAGGCTAAAACTGATATCAATCTTGAAGATTTGGGAGAGAACCCCCCCCCCCCCCCCCCCCCCGCAAACCTTAATTTTAACTGCAATTTTTGTTGTAAATTTAGAATTTTACTCCAGGATATGTGCATAGCTAGGGTGGAGTGGAGAGGGTGATCTGCCTGGGGCGGCACTTTTTGAGGGGCGACAAATTAACTGTTTTGATGTGGAAAAGATAAATGGATTAGGAACTAATAGTTTTAATCTGTTACTGCAGGTAAAAGATAATGTAGGAATTGCAAGACTTTGTATCACTAACAGATTAAAATTATTTCTATACAAAACTTTCTGCTTTCTTTCAAAAACTTTCAAAAGTCTTTCTTGATAGTATACCAGTACATTTCCTTGTTTTTTTTTCTGAGGGGGCCAGTGGACAATCATGGGACCAATGTTTTTTTAGACTGTAGAGGTTAACTCCAGGAGGAATAAAACAATGAGGTTTTCCAAATTTCGTTAAAAGAAAAAGTTAACACTGGATTTTAAGAGAGTTTCTTAAAAGCCTCCTAGTGAAACAAAACTATTTTTTTTTTATTCATATATTTTTTTATTTTTTTAACTCCAGGAAAATGGTGATAAGAGTAAGAAAGGGAAGGGAGGTGAAAAATGGTACACGAAACAATTATTGCTTATCATATAAGTGGTTTTACATGTTGCAGAGTTTACTTTGATTTCTCATTCATTACAAGAGTTCTCTATTTTAAAAGAAGTAAAAGGGATTTCTGTTTTCTCGCTTTTGAGAGTAGAAAATTTATCCAACAACTTTGGATTATATGTTAGTCTATTCATTTTTGAAGATATGCGAATTTCATTTTTCAATATTTGGTCCGGCCCCGCAATTTGAGCAAACATAGTCTAAAATTGTTTTTTCGAGTATTCAGTTTCAAGTAATTCTGGCTGGGTACCTCTCCCACCTCCTCTCTGTAGCCTAACAGCGTGAAAGATAGCTTCAAAATGTTTTCAGAAGGGGGAGCTCTCGAATATATCTCCTTTCCTGATATCACCAAAGATAGCTTAGAAATACGGTTTTAGACCTCAATGTTTAAAAATTTCTGGGTAGAACCCCAAACCCTGTCTTTTCCTCCAACGTAGCAAACACAGTCAAAAAAATAATATTTAGGTCTTTAATTCTGAAAATTTTTCTGGAGAAAAAACTCCTACCCTCTCTCATAAAATTGTATCAACATATAGCCTAAAATTACGTTTTAAAAACTTCGATATCAATTTGTGAAAACATCATTTGAACCTTGATTTTCCTTTATCTCCTAACGTGATCAAAGATAGCTACAATTTTGGAATTTTCCCGAAAGAGATACTTTAACCACCCTGCCCCCTCATATAATGTCTCTAAAGATTAAAACTGCGTTTTGGAAACTTCAATTTTGAAAAATTTCTGAAGAAGGAAAGCCCAATTCCTCAGACGTTTTCCTAATGTCCCCAAAGATAGCCCAAAATTTCGCTTATAAAAATTTGCGCGGGTGGGAGGGAGTGCTCCCGAATCCTTCCTCCTCAAAGATAGCCTAAAATGAACTTCAGTTTTAAGAAAGATTTTGGGAGAGAAACCTCCCGCTGCCTCCTTTTGCTCCTAACATTATCAATATCAAACAAAGGCCAAAGTTGGGAGTCAATTACGTCAATTTTCCATGAGAGAGCCTCCTGGTTTCCTACCTTTTTGGTGCCATTATGTGTTAAGGAATACTTTAGCATTCTTCACTCATTTAACGCTTACAACTGCGTTACATGCAACTGCATTGCCAAAGATGGCCTAAAATTGCATTTTCCAGAGCCGAAAATTTGTGAATTGAGTACCCGACCATTACCGATTTTCTTAACCTCTCCACAAAGTAGCCTAAGCTGAATTTTAAAACTTTGATTGCCAAACATTTCCTTGCGCTGGTCGCCGATCCCCTAACGTCAACAAAGAAACACAAAAAAAGACTGTTTTGAAAATAAATCGGGAGCAAACCCGCTCTTTCCCTTCACTTTACTAAAAATAACCTAAAATTGCTATTTTTTACGAAAATTTAGCAATTTTTTTCCAAGTGTAGGCCTTCTCCCCCCCCATACTTTTTCTTTTGTAAGTGAGTAGAAATTAATTTAATTACCTCTTTATTTCTTTCATTAAATTTCTAGTTTTAATTTAAACACCCTTGACAGTTTAATGTCTTAGCTATTTCACAACAAAAGGGTGGCAAATTGAGATACTGTCCCGGGCGGCAAACACTGTAGCTACGCCACTGCACGTTTCCCCCCTTTTTTTTGTAGAAAAAATACTGATTAAATTAGTTTCCGTTATTTCTTAAATGAAGTTTTCAATTTTAAGTTCAACAATATACGATGGTTCATTGAATTAGATATGGGCATGCAAGGGCGGCAAATAGAGGAACCGCACAATGGGACAAAAGCGGCAGCTAAGCTACTGGCGACACACATACAAGTCTTCTTAATTTCCCTTTACAAAGTTTTAAAAAAACAAAATTCTAATGAGAAGAAAATGAAATTTCTAAAGCTTATACAGGGTGTTCCATTTTAACCTGCAAGACCTTTACTTTTGCAACCGTCAGTCAAAGATGCAGAGTTAAGATAATGAAAGTTTGAAGCGAAAATGAAAGTGAGTCAAAAATACAAAATTTCACTTTTTATATGGACCCTACATCCCCAAACTAATATTCAGAGAAATAATCTCCATTGAAAATTATTACTGACTTGACATTTGTGCGACCAAAACTCAAGAAACAATTGAAACTTGAACTTCCAGTTCAAAGTTTTAAGAGACCAAAAAGAAGATGAAAGAAAAACAATGTATTTATGTTTTTTATTGCAATTAGAAAATAAATGCAAATGTTATGCCATGATACGCAAAAACACACTACATAACCTTGAACAATTTTAAAAACCACTCTATGCACATATATAATTTTAAACACTTGTCAACTGCTATATTTACCCCCAAAAAGGTGTTATTGACGGCGAGTGAAAACGGAGAGTGTGAATAAGTCACAAAATGCTGCGTTTCATATCTCAGTGAATATTGGTTGTAATAATAAAGAAACTTTTTGTTTTGGAATTATTATTCAATGGAGATTATTTCCCTAATATAAGTTGGGGGACCTAGGACCCATATAAAAAGTTAATTTTTGTATTTTTTGACTCATTTTTATTTTTGCTTCAAACTTTCAATATCTTAACTTGGCATCTGATTTTGAATATTTTTTCAATTAGAAGCATACATCGAGAACTAACCGTTACAAAAGTAAAGGTCTTGCAGGTTAAAACGGAACACTCTGTTTCTAAACTTCTGATCATGTAGAATTCTTTTTTCGAAAAAATATTATTTTTAGATTAGAAAGTTTTGGCTGAATTGCGCCAAATACCATTTTTCTGTAAACCAGTCTTTCTTAAAATTTAAAACTTGTTACAAAATTTGTGAAGACAGAAGAACTATGAGTAAAATTCATGCAACATTTTGCTTTTAAAGAAAATCAAGTTCAACATTTTGCAATCTAACAGCCTAATATTTGACTAAATGACCATTATTTTAATCGTTAACAGATTATAGCGTTAGCATTCTAAGTAGAGAATTTAGTATATTGCCATAAGCAAATATTGGTTAGAAAAAAATAAGAAAATATTAATTTTCTATGCAATGAAGAACATGATGAAATAAACCAAAAACAAATTGTTTACAAAAGTTACACTGGGACTAATTTTTTGACAGTAGACATTAAAAAATGTTTTACACTTAGATTTTATGAGTTGTTAATTTTTAAACACACAAGCATTTAAAATAATCCTTTAAACAAACTTTGACAAAGCTTAGCTTTTTAAATGAAAAGGCCAAAGATGGGATGTTTATATTTATTTCAATTTCACACTAAAAATGCAATGTGAAACAAATTTTCCATGTATTTTTTGTGTACTACCAAATACTAATTTTATTCCATTTTAACAAATAAAGTAAGATTAGTTTATTTATTATATCATATAACAATACATTCATTTAATTTATTATATTATATGACATTGGATGAGTTTTTAAAATGTTGAAGACACCAAGTTCAGGTCACCAATATGTAACATATGTGATGTAGAAGCTGGGTAGCAGTGGGTCCTTGGCAGGATTTGAACCAGGAACCTTTGTGATGCTAACCCAGTACTTCAACCGCTGAGCCAAAAGGACCTCAAAGCTCAGGGGCAAAGTTGGAATATGTGCTCTTTCACGTATGCCACAGAAAATTTTTACAACTTATTTGTTATTTATTAAATTTTTGTATAGATACATAAATATACATATAATCTTACGTACTAAATGTACATGGACATTCATTTAATTTATAATATTACATAATATTAGATAACAGATTTGAAATGTTGGAAGAGAAGAAAGATCAAACCTGTGTAACGCCCAGCTACAGACATCAATGCGATTTGTCCACCAGGAACTTGAGGTCCATATTGGTATGCCATTTCAGCACCGAGAGCTAATGAAGGCATCACATTTTGCAAATAATGTAGAACAATGACGCCTGAACTGTTTAAAATATCTACATTGCCAAACGTCAACGTGCTCGTAAAGTCTGAACCTCTGTAATCGGCAGACAACTGAGTGGCAGCAAACTTATTATCCTGAACCTAAGAAAATATAAATTAGAAAGAGAGAAAAAATTAACCAAAAAAAAAAAAAAAGCTTGGAAATAAAACAATGGAAAAAAAATATTCAAACTATCGAGTGGGGGGGGGGGGGGGGCAAGTAAATGCATGCTAAAGATAAGCTAACAATAATAAAAGTATGTTTTTAAAGATTTGCATTGCTTTAAACATTTTTCAATTGATAATACTTCAAACATCCTAAGATAATAGATTGGGGTAGGGTGAGAAATTCACAACGCTGGATAAACTAAACCAAATCTGACACATGCAACTCTATGGCTTGAAAATATAGCTGTCTTTAATGGTTTGAAGTAACTTTGTAGTCAAAAAAGTAAACATTAAATTGTTTTAACATCTAGCTATGCTTATCAAATGTGAAGACCGTGTTTTTCTTTTCTTTTTCTTCAGTGTTTAAAAAAAGATCACATCCTTGTAAAATTATTGAGCTATAAAAGGTAAACTATTTCTATTTCCTCTACATCATCTTGGCCACTCATGATTGAACAAGTCCTTTTTTCAAGAACTTCACCTTAGCCTTTACCTTAGCTTACTTTACTTTAAGCTCCCAAAATATCATGCTTCCAGTGTAATAAAATTTTCTGTAAACTTGACCACAACATGGCAATTCTTCTCAAAAAGCTAATCTGCCATTTTGGATCACTATATTTTGGAGATCCTAGATCTTCAGGATTCGGATCTCGGTAGCTGAAAATTTGCATAGGTTATTTTCAAAGACATCTCTACACCTCTATAAAATTTCATCGCATGCGGGAATGATTGAGCGGGGACAGTTTGAAAAATCCGGTCAGTTGACGTGGAATCACTCTGATATAAACATTATGCACATTTTACCCGCATCTTTTGTTATTGTCTAACAAACCTGTGTTTTCTTTTCCTTTTTTGATGTTATATTTTTACTTTTGAGCCTTATTTAATAAATTTGTTTATTTATATAGGTTTATTACCAAGTAGTGTATATGCAAATTCTACTGTAATTATGAACTCGTTGCATTCCTCTTCTCAGGGCCAGGGAGTACTCCCCCTGTAAAAATTTTATTGTGGGGGCCCCTTTGTTGTGGAGGCCCGTGGGCAGTAGCACCACCTGCCCTCCCCTAAATCCGGCCCTGCCTCTTCCTAAAATATGGCATTGATTTATGATCATTATAAAGTCAAAAATAAAAAAAGATGCATGTGAATTGTCACAATGCTATAGCAGAGTGATTCCACGTCAACTGACCTAAATTTTTCAAACTGTCCCTGCTCGGTCATTCCCGAATGCGATGAAACTTTATAGAGGTGTAGAGATGTCTTTGAAAATAACCTATGCAAATTTTCAGCTTCCGAGATCAGAGTCCCGAAGATCTAGAATCTCCAAAATATAGAGCTCCAAAATGGCGGATCAGTTTTGTGAGAAGAATTGCCATGTTGTGGTCAAGGATACAGAAAATTTTATTAAACTAAAAGCATGATATTTTGGGAGCTTTAAGTACAGTTGACTGCTGATTCGTTTTAGGATTTATGTGAGTTTGAGCTCATAAGATTTTGAGTAGCACGCATATAAACTCGTGAAAAAACTCGCTTTTATACTGAAATCATCACTTTTGAGACAGTTTAGTTAAGTAAGATGATTAGATCTCATAGTTTTCTGACATGAGTCTAAAACTACACCACGTAGAGCATAATTACAGCCCTTTCTCACAGTTATTGACTCGGGCGTTACAGAGTAATTGACCTAAAACTTTGATTCTTGTTGTTTCAAATTATCAACTGTGGGATTGCGTAATTAAAAAAAGTTGATTAGTTGCTGTGGGTTTCTAACCTGGACAACACCACTCAGACTACAACTACAGCTGTGCCCCAAAGTTGTTGACCCGTCGCGAACAAAGTTATTGACCTCTAAACTTGGCCATTTTTAAAAAAATCATTGACTTGGAAACCGTTTAACTATTAGAGCCAAGAGAAACGAAAGCTATTTTATATTTTTCTTAGTACCCTACCGTGGTGAATAGTTAATCATATACTTGTTTCCAAGGCTTACTCACGGTTTTAGCAGATATCCATTCCCAAACAAGGCAAAAAAAATTTAAGAAGTAGCAGTTTCAGTTGACCTTTACCCAATCAGGCCATGAGTGAGCCACAAAAATATTTATGCTAGTATGAACCTAGTATCAAGTAATATCCACATTTAAAAGAATTGGCTTGGTTCACTCATTGCTTTTGAAGCAAAGCAATCATATATTTAGCTCTTTTTTCTCACGACCTCAAACTTTGACCTCTACTCAAGGGCCAGCAAGTCAAATTAGAGAGGAAAGAAGCTTCACTTTTTCTTATCATAATACTAGTAAAGTATCCTGAAAGTTTCAGGAAAATTGAAGGTGTCAACTGTAAGGCCCCCATTCAGTTTGTCCAGCTCTATAAAAAATGACTCTTAAAACCTTTATAGCCTCGGACAGGCCTGTCATTTCAAAATTTATCGGGGGGGGGGGGGGGGGGGGGGGTATGACTTCAATGCCTTATATGGTAAAAAACATCAAAATACAAGCAAAAATTTATAAATTACGTTTTCAACATTAAGGACGGGGGGGGGGGGGGGGGGGGGTGGAGAGTTCAATTGACTAATTTTCCTGATTGCCCAAATGATGGGCTTGGTCTTAGAAAGTCATTCAATGATTATAAAATGTCACATACAAAGCAACAACATTACTCAAATTTCTTCACTTCAGAAATTGCAAATGGGCATCATTGCAATACAGATGAAGGATGCTTTAAGCGCTTATCACACAAAGCAACTTTTCACCCGATTCCCTCCAATACCGGACTAGTCCAATATACCTCAGATGCTTCGGCCAAGTGAGACGTCATCATTTCTATTGTCCGCCCGCGACGCGAATTTAGTCCAAGATTATAGCTTCCGAGCAATAAAGTTGGGTAGAATTGGTCTTTCGAACAATAGGAAAGCATCTGATTTATTAAATAATGGACTTTATTAGCGAGAAAAAATGTCTATGGGATGTTAAAAGTCCCTTGTACTGCATGAAGATTTATTGGATATGGTTGATGTGATATGATAGATGAGATATGATAGACATAGTATGTCAATCTAAGTGAAGGTTTATTATCATTTTGTATGTTAGATAACATTTTACATATTTGCAGTTTTCATATCATTGTTCCTTAACGAACGCTAGAATCCGTGACGTAGTCTTGGAATAGAGAACGGCACGTGTAGTGGGCGTTGCCCATGACGTGACTACTTTAACGTGAACATGTGACGTCACGTACACACGCTTCGGGCTTGGCCACTGAAGATCACGATTAGGTAGCATTGAAGTGAAGATATGCTAATGAGAGTCTGAATATAAGCAAAGCTGTTATCAGTTGATCTCTCTCTCACTTCTTGCACAGCCTAGACGCGTTGGCTCATGTCAGGCAAGCCAACTTGCTGTTTGTTCAGCAAGCTTAGGCTGTTACCTTTGTTTGTTTAATTGAAGTAGTATGACGTTTGTCCATTGAAGACTTCGTTCCTCATGAACGATAGTCGGATCAATTGATAATACTTATTAGTCTAGGTCAACGGGGTATTTGCAATAACGATATACTTATCCTTATTTACTTTTTGTCAAAGCCATATACTTTGTTTTTTATCTTTTAATAAATTAATTGATGTTTAATGAGCTATTCGTCTTCAATTATACTGTTTCACGAACTCCAATTTCACTCTGCTAAATGTATTACGTTGTTTGGGCAAGAGTTAGTTCCTATCATACCTTCCCATCCAACAAGGGGTTATGGGCCCAGATTGCCTTTCCCCTGTAGAGTTCTTTGAAAGTGAATCAGTTGTAAATTTTTTTGAGAATAAAATTTTATTTTTTTTTCGAGCAAATACCGCTGTGCAAGAAAGTTTTATTCGGGGAGGCCGTAACAAGCGATGTGTAAGAAAAATGGTGTTAGTTGTTTCCTTTACCGATGTTCTTCAGTCAAATTACGAAATTTCATAGAGATCTCGGATGTTTGTGGAAAAGCTACACTAGTTGATATTTGAAGCGGAAATTTTTTGGAAGTGAACTCTTTTTCTACCTAATGGAACTGTAGGATTTTTTCATCCAAGACTCTTTTTATCGCGCATGCGAATTTAAAAGTCAAGATTTATAATGGCTACTTCTGGGGTTACCATAGAACCACTTACGAATGAAAATTATACGGAATGGGCAATAAATGCAAAATTCCTTCTTATGGACAGGAATGCGTGGTCCATTGTAGATGGATCGGAAAAAGTGCCCGTTATCAGCAAGGAAGCCGAAATCACCGCTAGAGATGTTCGCGATTACGAAATACGAAGAAGAGCCGCGCTGTCAATTATTTTTTTAAATATCAACCAAAGTTTAAAGAAAATCATTGAAAATATAGAAGATCCTGCGGAATCATGGAAGAAATTAAGGGATCATTTCTTCCCTAATAATCGATGCGTTCAAATGCAAAATTTTAATCAATTAAATCAGTGCCATCTTGAAAAGGGCGAAAAATTAAATTTATTCGCCGCTCGCCTTCAACGAATTTTTGATAACATAAAATTAGCTTATCCAGAGTTTCCCGAGGATTACCTGACGTTTCACCTTCTCCAAAATTTACCTAGATCATATGACAATATTGTCCAGAACATTCTCACACGTCCTGCACCTGAGTTTAGATTCGATAAGGTTGTCATTGATCTGATAGTAGAAGAGGGTCGCCAGAACCTTAATATGGAGAAAGAAGCCAATTCATACGCTTATATGACAAAGATTATCTGCCACTCGTGCGGCGAACAGGGCCACATTAAGCGTGTATGCCCAAACCGGAAAAAGGGTCATCCACCACGGAACCACCAAACGACTCAACGAGGTTATCCCCGAGAAGTCTCACCCCAGCAGAGGAGTGACAGACCCAATCGATGGAACCGAAGTAGAAACCGAAGTCGAGGTCGCCGATGGAATTCCAAAGGACGGAGACGATCATTTTCCAACGACAGACGTGAGTACGAATTATATTTTGTCTCTGAAGCTAATTTAAGTCATTCAGGCACAGGGCGATCTAGGAACCTATTTACCTTTGATACAGCCGCCTCTCATCATTTTTCCTTTAGAAAGGACTGGTTCGTGAATTTTGAGAAAGTTCGGGATGTTCGTATGGCGGTAGCAGTAAAGGAGAAAACCTTTCCAATTGTCGGAAAAGGAGATGTTAAAGTTAATTTTGGTGAAAAAACTGTAATTTTACAAAATGTATTGTATTCTCCCCAATTACGTCGTAATATTTTATCTGGTACTAAATTTGACCAGGGAGGTGCAAAATTTGTAGGGGGAGGAGGTTTCGTGGAGGTATCTAGCCAAAAGGGTCCAATTTTTAAAGCAAAACTTGAAAATGGCATGTATATTGTTGAAACTGTGGATAATGAAATCTCTGAGAATAATCATGTAGATAAGAATCCCATTCCTGAAAATAATTCAGTAGATTTGGAAACTTGGCATAAGCGATTTGCTCATGTGAACGTGGATTCTATCAGACAAACGGGTGATTTAAAATCCGTTAATGGTTTACCCAAATTTAAAAGTATAAAACTAAATTGTGACAATTGTAAAATCGGAAAGTTCAAACGCGTTAGTTTTAAGTCTATAGATAATATTCGGTCGAAACGACCGATTGAACTCCTTCACGCTGACGTTTGGGGACCATATAGTGTCAAGGGAAGGAATGGAGAAAGATATTATTTATCCATAATCGATGATTTTTCTCGGAGATGTTCACTTTATCCAATTTGTAATAAAAGCCTAGTTCCTGAAATTTTGAAGTACCATATTTTAAGAGCAGAAAACTTTATTGGTAAAAATGTAAAATTTGTAAGAACAGATAATGGGTCTGAGTTTGTAAACAATGAGTTTGATGATTTTTGTAAAGAAAAGGGCATAAAGCACGAATTAACTGTACCATTTACTCCGATGCAAAATGGAGTAGCGGAAGTCTTTAACAGGGTGGTAGCTAACGCAACTCGCGTAATACTTCAAGAAAGCGGATTACCACAAAATTTCTGGCCTGAAGCCATGTTATATTTTGTCTATACGTGGAATCGCGTCTGCCACAAAAACCAGAAAAAGACACCTTTTGAACTGTACGGAGGCAGAAAACCTTCGGCTCGTCATTTAAGAGCATTTGGCACAGTTGTATTCGTAGCTATACAAAAGAATTTAAGAAATAAACTCGATGCAAAAGTTCAAAAAGGAGTGTTGGTCGGTTATGCTTTTAAACGAAAAGGATATCGTATTTTTGTTCCTGAACTCAATAAAATTATAGAATCCATAGACGTGTCCTTCAAAGAAAACACTTTCTACAAAGATGAATTCGCGAGCGTAAAAGAGAAAGAAAAAGTCACCCCAAATTGGCCTCTCACTCAAGTCGAAAGTTCTGACCTTGACGAGACGGCAGAAGAATCTGTTTTCAGTGAGGAGGGAGAAACTAGTCAAAGCGAATTACAATCAGAATCAGAAAGCGAAGTTGACGGGAAAAGTAAACCTTTAAAAAGTGTAACTTGGGTTAGAAAAGTTAGACCCAGGACGGATAGTTCTAGGAATGATATTTATTTTTTTGAAAAAGGGAAAAATACCAGATTAAGATCCATGCATGATGTTCACAAATATTGCAATAAACATAATATCGCGTATGATCCAAATATGTTTAGTTTCGTAGGTAAGGACCTATTTGAAGGTGAAATTTCCGCTAATAGACCAAAGGTAGATTTGAATTCTTCATGACTAGCGGAGGATATTAAAGTTCCGAGTACTTACAAACAGGCATTAAAATCAAAAGAATGGGATCAATGGAAGGCATCAATGAAAGAGGAATATGACGTGATGTTAAATCGCGAGGTGTGGAAATTGTCTGAATTGCCTGAAAATACGGTACCAATAGGATCGAGATGGGTTTATTCGGTAAAGAAAAATGAGGAAGGCCAGGTAGTACGTTTCAAAAGTAGATTATGTGCTCAAGGTCATACTCAGATCAGGGGCCTAAATTTTTGGGAGACCTACTCTCCGGTGGTCCAATTCGGCATAATTAGATTTTTTTTCGCACTATTAGTAGTATGTGAAAAATGGATGCATATTCAATGTGATATTAAATGCGCGTATTTGTATGCACCTTTAGAGGAAACCATATTTATGACACAACCTCCAGGTTTTGAAATTAAAGGTAAAGAACATTTATACTGTAAACTCAAAAGGGCTATATACGGCTTACATCAAAGTGGCCGTTTATGGTATTATGAAATGGAAAAAGTTTTGTGTAAAATTGGTTTTTCTAAATTTTCAAGTTGTAATTGTGTTTATTTCAATGAATATGTAATTTTACTTCTTTATGTCGACGACATTGTTTTATTTGGTAAAAATGAATGTTATATAAATAGCGCAATCAACATGTTGAATGAATACTTCGATCTAAAAGTATTAGGAAAAACACGCAAATTGCTAGGGGTAGATTTCTTAAACGAAGAAAATGATTTGTGTTTAAGTCAATTGGAATATATTCAGGAAATTTATGAACGTTTCGAAAATTTTAACATTCCTGTAGCATCTTTACCCATTAGCAAAGGAGTCATTTATTCAAATGTTGATTGTCCTAAAACTGATGATGAAATAAAAGAAATGACAAAATATCCGTATAGAAATTTAGTAGGTTGCTTAGCATTTGTAGCAAATAGAACTCGTCCAGACATCTCATATGCAGTAAATATTTTTAGTCAATTCCAATCAAATCCTGGTATAATTCATTGGAATGGCCTTGTCAAATTACTCGGATATGTTTGGAAAACGAGAGATTTAAAACTAAAGTTACAATGCAGCAAAATTCAATTGATTACTTTCTCGGATTCTGACTTCGCGTCAAATCGAGACGATCGCACATCCTTAGGCGGACAAATTGTTTTTCTAGACAAATCGCCGATTGAATGGCGTACATTTAAACAGAAAAGTGTAAGTTTATCCACTATGGAGGCTGAATTTGTTGCAATGACAGAATCCGCTAAGGAATTGATGTGGTTTGATAGGGTATTAGATGAATGCATCGAAAATAAAGTAATCAAAAGATCTAAATTTAAATCTATTCTTTTTGTTGACAATCAAGCATCAATTGATTTTGTAAATTCACCTATTGAAAACCATAGAAGCAAACACATAGATGTGAAACTATTTTTTATTAGAGATCTAGTTTGTAAAAATGTTTTTGACATTAAATATATTCGAAGTAAGGAAAATTTGGCAGATATTTTCACGAAATCTCAAACCCGTTTTGAATTGCAAACATTTATTGAAAATATTTATTGTGAACAAAAATAACATTGTTTTTAAGAAATTTTTTTTTTTCCCCAAATTTTGAAAATGTTTTTTGTAACTCTTGACTATTCGTATTTGCACTTACATCATATGATATTTTTCATGTTAAATCTCTTACAAGGTGAACAATTTGATTGATTGTTATCTTCGTTAAAAGTCAAGTAAAAGCCACTAGATCGTTTTCCAGTGGGGTAAATGATGAAGTGATTAGGGTTAATTAATTTTTGAACGGGAAAAATTGTAAAATTGTTAAAATTACTTTTTCGAAATATTTAATTTTTTTTTTACCTAACAAGTATAAAAATATTAAAACTGGAATTTTAAATGGTCACAACTTTAAGGGTCAAATTTTTAAAGGACCAAAAGTTTATGATAAATTGAAAAAAAAAAAAACTTGAGTTTCTCTTAGCGATGCAGAATGCTTTATGAGAAGTTTAAAATAGAACTCAAACATAGTATATCAATTTTTTTTCAAAAATTTCAAGTTTATCATTGATCAATATTAGAAATCCTAGAGTTTTTTTATAATGTATTACGTATGCTGATTTGAACAGTTACTTGTGTATTTTTTTTTCATGTTTTTCAGACAAATGTGTACAAGGAACTTTCAACTGAGAAGAAATTTAAATTGATTTGACAAGATGAACTTTCCTCGAACATGAACTGTTTTTTGATGTTGTGTTTCTCGGACGTTACGGATCTCCGGAATTCCTTTTTGTTATCAATGTTGAATTAAGTGTTCTAATAATTGTTGTTCTATTAACATTGTTATTGTGTTTTGTAAAAGGATATGGCTAAATTTTTAAAGATTGTTTAATTATACAGTTTAAATTTTTTTAGATTATCAAAATGATAATGGGGAGGCCTTGATAGACATAGTATGTCAATCTAAGTGAAGGTTTATTATCATTTTGTATGTTAGATAACATTTTACATATTTGCAGTTTTCATATCATTGTTCCTTAACGAACGCTAGAATCCGTGACGTAGTCTTGGAATAGAGAACGGCACGTGTAGTGGGCGTTGCCCATGACGTGACTACTTTAACGTGAACATGTGACGTCACGTACACACGCTTCGGGCTTGGCCACTGAAGATCACGATTAGGTAGCATTGAAGTGAAGATATGCTAATGAGAGTCTGAATATAAGCAAAGCTGTTATCAGTTGATCTCTCTCTCACTTCTTGCACAGCCTAGACGCGTTGGCTCATGTCAGGCAAGCCAACTTGCTGTTTGTTCAGCAAGCTTAGGCTGTTACCTTTGTTTGTTTAATTGAAGTAGTATGACGTTTGTCCATTGAAGACTTCGTTCCTCATGAACGATAGTCGGATCAATTGATAATACTTATTAGTCTAGGTCAACGGGGTATTTGCAATAACGATATACTTATCCTTATTTACTTTTTGTCAAAGCCATATACTTTGTTTTTTATCTTTTAATAAATTAATTGATGTTTAATGAGCTATTCGTCTTCAATTATACTGTTTCACGAACTCCAATTTCACTCTGCTAAATGTATTACGTTGTTTGGGCAAGAGTTAGTTCCTATCATACCTTCCCATCCAACATTAATGAGGGAGTATTTTTTAAGGAATTGATTAATCAGCGATTGCCGAAAGCATGCATACTCCTTACATACGGTAAAGATATCCTTTTCAATGTTTATTTGTTTGATATAATGAGTGAAAGAAAAATCTTAAATGCTGTGATACCTTTAGTTTTATTGTTATTCGTGCTGAAATTTCGCCTGTAAATTTGGCTCATTCTTACATTAATTCCTAATTTTGGTTAAAGGAACACTGGCGACTACAAATCGACGCCAAATGATTGTTTACATTTTACTGAATCCTTGTCAAATTATTGGAAAAAATAACAATAATCTTAATTTGATTCTTTGCCGTATTATTTCTCATAGTGCGTATGTGCGAAATGTAAAACTGTTTACATAAAACAGTATCATATAAAAAGTAAGCTGATGCTTGATACATAATTAAATGTTTGTAAAATAGTTTTTGAGGCGTTCTAGAATAGTGAGAAATTCATTTGCAGACTTGTATAGATCTAAAATGATTTAATTGAAAGAAAATAATTCTTAATTTCATAAGATTCAAAAACAACTTTTCATTTTGCAGTGCTAATAAATCAGTATTAATCCTGCTTGCAAATAATTATCATTTGTCTTGCTTTTAGTGTTAAAAAAATTAAAATTAATCTATGTTATTGCTTTATCATGATTTAAAAGTGACTTTCTGAATCATTTTGTAAGAGCTGTACATAATTTTTGCTTCTCAGTTACAAGGATCCCTTTCAGCCATTCATCTGTGCAAAGGAATGAAGAAGGATATGAGAAAGACCTTTTAGTGAAATCTTACCATTAAACGCTAGCTGGTTTGTCGATATTGGCAGGTTAAATAAATTAAATTATCTGTCATATTGGTTAACTTGCTGGTTAATCTTTCCATCCTTTGAGTTCCGGTGTCAAAGTAATTGAAGAAAACCACAAGTCATTGCGGCATTTACAATTGTAATAGTTCAGTTGGTGATGGCTATGTTTTAATTCAAGAAAAAAAAAAAAAAAGTTTTCCCATTTGAAGAGAATTCATTGCATTTAGCCAAGAAGAAATGAAGATTTGAACTCAAGCATCATTACTTTGAAAAACCTAGAAATGTATTCCCTCTACCAATTTTTATTACGATTTCATAGTATTTTTTTATTC
Source organism: Uloborus diversus (assembly GCF_026930045.1). Classification (NCBI taxonomy): domain Eukaryota; kingdom Metazoa; phylum Arthropoda; class Arachnida; order Araneae; family Uloboridae; genus Uloborus; species Uloborus diversus. The sequence continues at coordinate 80,655,716 of NC_072737.1, read as the reverse complement.
TGTTGTTTTATTATAGTTTATACTATTTTTTTAACGAATAGTTCTTTACCTGAGTAAAGCATGATCGGAACATTTGCTATAGTTTTTATATTTAAAATAAACTTTGTTATTCAATTTGGTGTACTTGCTGTTCATGTCATTACTTTGCGAATATGTTAACAATGTTGCACCAATTATTTGGGAACTATTTGGTTTCCGGCTATTTTTTTTTTAACAATCCGGTATCTGATCCAGCCAGCTCACACCGTATGGGATATCTGACAGATTTTTGCAGGATATCCAGTAGTTAATCTGATATTGATATGGGGGTTATCCGGCATATATGTGGGGATTATCCGGTATGAAGTGGGGTTTGATAGAAGATTTTCAATTAAATGGGATGATGTAATAACTTTTCATGTTTCCTTCATCAATTTTTGCTTTTAGTAGTTAAGATAATAATTTGCATTTTTTAAGACTACCTGAATTTTTTGAACACAGTAAGATTTCTTAAAGTTGATTTTTTAATTATATGTTTATTAATTTCTTTTTTAAAAAATAAACATCTTTAGCACAACTCTTAATAATGTATTTTAGATGTTAATTTGCATTTTTTATGACTATGTAGGGGAAAAAGGGGCACATTTGAACACGGGTCACATGTGTACATGGCATGTTTTGCTAAGATAACCTCAAGCAAAAAATATTTAAAATTCTCAAAATATGACAGTACCAGTCCAACTTCTTGGTGACATAATCTTTGTTTTAGCGGGTTTTGTATATAATTTTACCAATGTCCTTTCCTTGTAAAAACATATTTTAAACTAATTATAAAGCTAAACTTAGCTGTTGCAAACCATTATATGAACATGCAAGTGAATTTATGACATAACTTTTTAAATTGAATCAACTTCTTTTGAAAGTCAGCTGTAAGGTAGATAAGATGGAATACTTGTGAATATAACATCTTCCGGCCACATGTGAACACTTTCCATACCTCTTACATAATACCTGTACCTCAGAGCCAGACTGATGTAAGTCCAAAAATTGTGATTTTCAATTCGTTCATTATTATATTGTACGTAGAATCCTATTCATTCCGCATCGAGCAATGTAAATGCAATTCTAAAAAAAATGATATTAATTTGAATTTTTGGCATCTTGAATTCAAATTATGTTTTTCGCAATCACGAGCGTGTGTGTTTGTGTAGGCGCATGTATGTGGATGCGTGTATATGTGTGTATGTATGAATGTGTGCGTGTTGTGTATGCAGTGCTGTGTGTGTCGGCGTTCGTGTGTGTGTATGTAGGCATATGTGTTTGTGTCTGTGTTGAGCGCATGTTCAATCTTTTGCATGTGGCAGACAAAAGTTTTTCCTCTCCCCTCTAAAGTTACAATTATATGACTTACGTTGTTCTGACCTGAGGTAGATATTAATATTAGGGTAGTATTAGGGTTGAAAACACTACGTACTGGTGTCAGAGTACAACTAGTTTTGGGATACAGGAGTCAGAGGACCTAAAATGTTTTCAAAAAACTCTGTGTACAAGCATGGAGAAAGAAAATCATTGAATTAGTAATTTAAACTCTTTCATTTAGTAAAATTTTTGACCTGAATAGGGAAAAAATAATCTTTTACTAATAATAAAGCTGAAAGTCTGTGCCTGTCTCTGGATCTCTGTACGTCTGTTAGGCGCATAGCGCCTAGACCACTCGGCTGATTTTTATGAAATTTGGCGCAGAATTAGTTTGTAGCATAGGGGTGAGCACCTCGAAGCAATTTTTCAAAAATTCGATTTTGTTCTTTTACTATTCCAATGTTTTTTTCCAATTCAAGAACATTTTACCATGGAAATTATCATAACCTGGACAAATAAATTTCCAATTTATCATAGCATGGAACCGTAACATTTGAGAGCAAATGAACATACAGCAAATTGGCGAGAAATTCATCATCCATTATTTGTTAATGTACAGGCAAACCAAACCACCTTTTATTTTTCTACTACTGGCAAAGCCGTGCGGGTACCGGTAGTCAATAAAGTAAGACAAAAGGGATGAAAGTAAGGAATTTCTGCCGAAGCTACAGAGTGGGAGTACAACTAATTTTGGGGGTGCAGGAGTCTGAGTTGGAGGCCCTAAAATTTTATCTAGCATTTCTTTGTACATGCATGGAGAAAGAAAATCATAGAACTAAATTATTCAAACAATTTTTCATAATGTACATTTTTGATCTGAATAGGGAAAAGTTAATAAATTAACTTATGAAGTAAAACAAAAAAAAAAAAAAAGATGGAAGTAATGAATTTCTGCCACAGCTGCGGAGTCGGATTACGACTAATTGTATGGTACAGGAGTCAGAATTGGTAGCTAGTCATTTCCCTTTAATTCCGCAGCATTAGTAAAACCATTTGCATTTCAAATTCCTTTCATTTTGGTTCAGTCATATTTATCTCTTGTGTCAATATTCAAGTCTACAAAAAATTTTCAATTGTTCAAAAAATACTTTTAAAATAGTTAAATTGATACCTTGTCTATATACATATTCATCACCAAGAACTTTTTCCAACTAAGTTTGTTTGAAGCAAATTCACCTTTAAGTCAGGGATTTATCTTTGCCTTAAATTTTCCCTTAGAGGCTAATGTTACATTCCTTTGATGCATAAAAAATGGAATAAAACATATTTCAAATCAAAAAGTAAAATCTGGAAATGAAGTGTGCTCGCTGAAATTTTTCGAACAGAAAGTTTGTTCAAATCTGACTATTCACGCAAAAGTTATTATGTATGTGTGTGTGGGGGGGGGGGGGGCAGCAGATTTCTAAATGTATTCTGTGGGAAAAAAAGCCTTTTTGTTATTATAAAATTGATATAAAATTAATTTACTTCAGCTGTTAGTCTTTAGTTAATTCCAGCTACATTAATAGCACTTTTTTAGGAACATTTGAAATTCAATAAATTTCTGCGCACAAGCGAGGTGAAAAAAATCATGGAACTATGACATCAACAACTTCAATTTGGCTTACCTGAACAGCAAATTTTCCTCTAATATTTTTATACTGATGCATAATATTAGCATTCATATTGCCACTAGGATCTATATCCCCAAAAAGAATTGGAAATGCCTGAAATAAGGTGGAAAAATTCAAATAATTATAAATTTCAAGAAATACAAATTTCAAGACTTAATTATATACAATTATAGACTTATTAATATACAATTTTCAATGCTAAAAATAATTTTTAAAATAATGAGTTCTCCTTATTTTAATTTGAAGAAAATGGAAATAAATGCAATAGTTCCATGTCTTATTAACAATAAAAGACTTCAAGCCAGGACTGACACTTTTTAAAAATATTTTTGCTAAAGTGTTGATTCGCAAAGAAACTATTCGCAGAAAACTCATAATAATAACCGCAACATCAGACAATCCTGAACCTCTCTCATTTTACTAAATTTCTCAACTTATAAGAATTATTTCTGCAATTTACTTTATATTTGAACTTTTGTTTAAAAGTCACAGTTAAATCTTTAAATTAAATTCACAAATGAAAACATAATAGCTTGGGGCCATCTACAAATATTTGTAAGTTTGTATTGCCCAATACATTTTGCCATACTACCCGTCCTGATTTCAACTCTTTTAGCAAAAGACAACTCTACTAAAAGCTGGCGGGACTCTGCATCTATTAAACAAATGATCTGAAATTTTTCAGGAAAAAAAAAATACCAAGGGGGTTATTTTTTAGGCTCTACCCGGTTATTTTTTAGGTCCCCATTTTATAAAAACTCAAAATATTTCTGTGAATATTCGTTGATTTCATTTCCTTTTTTTTTCTAAAAAAAGTTATACCATGAAAAATTTTAAATGTTCGTAAGTTAAAATTTTAAATGTATAAGATGTCTTTTTTTCCTCAGAAAAATCTGATATGCTATACAATAATATTTCAATCACTAAAAATATTGCAAAGTAGTATTCACTCACGAAAAAAGAAAAAGAAAGGATTTCCAGATTCCAAACTTGGGCCAATAATGACATAATAAATTTACTGGCAAAGAAGAAAACATCTTTTTTAAAAATTAACTTTCACAGATTTTTTGTAAATATTTATTTTAAAAACAAGTAAAAGAACAAAGCAATAAAGTGCTTATTACTTTAAAAGCTAGCTGTTGTTCAGAACATATACAGCTACCAAAATAGTTATTAAGTACTAAATTTAAATTAACAAAATCTGTATATATAAAACAAAGAATATGTATGTGTATACATATGCGTGTATGAATGTATATGTGTACAAATGTTTCCTGTATATTCCCTGACATTGATAGATGACTAGAAAATGATGCCATCTGTTGAGAAGAAAGTAAAACTTTTTGATGACTGAGAAAACTGCAAAAATGAATGAGAAAATCTTGAAAAACAGGAAATCAAGAGATAGAAGCAAAAAATGGGAGTCTTCTGTTAAAAACAGTAGTGTTGATAAGTATGTTATACATACCTCCATTGGACCTGTCTGGTGTGTTCCGACATAAGTAGCACCAAAGCGATATCCTGATGGAGCAGCAGAGCTCATACTTAGCGTATGGCTTATCTGGAAATGATTGCTCAGGGCCTTGTTCACTAGTAGTTTTGATCCCTCAAAAACAGTAGGAAAAACTTCTAAAAAAATCATCATAATGGCATTTAAGTAAAAAAGTTATAGTTCCTAACATATCACGGTGAAAATTAAACATTATTATTGCAACTGTATGTATATGTGGTGGATTATTATAAAGAAAACAAAAGTCTAGGATTCATATTTAGATGGAAAACAAATAAATCACACAAGTAAATTATACTCCTTGATTATGCTCTTGAGCACATCTCATAAAGGCAAAGGTCATTATGTTGAAAACTGAAATTCTGAGATATTGTTCAAGTAAGCTTTTGAGTTTTGAGTTATGAGAAATAGTAAAAAAAAAAATTTTACAGTAGGTTTGCCAGTGCAGCTTTTAAATTATGTAGTTGCTTATATAATAAATAACTAATTGTAAATTTTAATTCACCATGGTACCTCAACAAATTTTTTTCGAACTTAGCGATTTTTTCCAGAACAACTTTTAAAAATTTTTCCTTTGCCCTCGGGTAACATTACCAGAGAATATGTTTTAATTTTATTACCTTGTTTTGTTTGAAACACGCTTGAATAGTCAGCGAATAATGCTAGAAAACTTCAGCAATGATACGACGTTGAAAATTCCAAGAAATACCTAATGTAAGGAATCTTAAATAACTGAAGGAACATCATTGGTAAAGATAAGACAAATATTGGATTACCAGAGAATAATGTTAGAAAACTTCAGCAATGGTATGATGTTGAAAATGCCGAGAAATATTTAATGTACAGGAGTCTTAAATAACTAAAGGAAAATCATTAGTAAAGATAAGACCAATATTGGATTACCATTGGCACAAGCCTTGATATATGTAGAAAATTCATTGCAAGTAAGTTCATTTTTCTATACAGGCATAAAGAATCTTCCCTAAGGAAAATGCAACCCAATTTTAACCAAAAAAAAAAAAAAAAAGGGAAATCAGAGTAAAATTGGTTTCGACAGAACTTTCTACGTTTATTTGCACTTAATTTTCCAATACTTTAGTTTGAGAAGATGACTACAGCATTCCACATGCTTCATGTTTACCAACGGTACAATTTAATTTTATTCTACTTTTTAGATTTAAAATTTATTTACAATTAATGAAAGATGTAACTTTTAGGCACATAAAATTGTCTCTTGGTGGCAACCTATATGTTGTTAAAAAATCTTATTACTCAATACAAAAAAAGGAGGGATCAGTGCTCTTTTTGCAACATCATTTAAGAAATTTATAAATAACTAAAAATTAATTTTAAACATACTCTTAACAATTTAAACTATTGACATCCTTGGCGTTGAGCAATGTTTTTGAAAGAAACTTTGCAGCCACAAAAAAGTTCACTTATTTCTGAATAAGATGAGATGCATTACAAGTGGTCAATTATTTTTCTAGATTTCAGTTGTATGTCCCCATTTTCACGAATCCACAATAAAATAATATAAACTCATAAAGCTGTAGCAGTAAAGTACAAGTAAGTTGATGCAAACATTAAAGCTAAAAATTAAATGGAAAATTTTAGAGTAAAAGGAACTTACACAAACACATTTTTGGTCCTCTTAATCACAACACATTGAATTTCAAAGTCCATACAGCACCGTAGGGACTTGCACATTTGATATAAAAAAGTAAAACTAAACACCTAACTAACCTTTGCATTTTTTGTGAAGTTCTTCAATTGTTCCTGGATTTTGATCCGAAGCATTTTGAGAGGGGTCTTTTGGTGTGCCGATGCCGGTGGTTTGCTCACTTATATTAGGTGAAGGTACAGCCGCCGTCAATGGTGGTTGGGCTAAACTAGATGCAAAAACATTACCCATTTTGAAAATTGTTTATTACTCTGAAGAATTACAAGTAAATTGGGGGATAAATTGTGTAACTATTTATTTATTTTTTCTTCCCTTTAACCTTGCAAGTTTACTCCATGCTTGATGGTTGTGAAGGAAAAGTCAAAGTTGCAGTTTAGTTTAACATATGGGGTATGTTAGGTACATACTAGTAACCGGTTAACCGGTCACTTAGGCTGCGTTCGGAAACGATCCACCGGTTACACCACATGGTTAGTCCGGTGTGGTTATGACGTATTTGGAATTTTTCTAGGAATTCCGGTAGAACAGCTGTGTTTCCGAACGCTCGTGGTTAAACCGCGGTAGTTCTAGTTCATCAGCAAACGACACTCCAACCAACGCGTAACTTTCATAATAGGCAAGTCACGTGCGTTACGATCAAAACATGAAACACGACCGGATTGGCCAACACAGACTTTGTGACGTTTGTGATCTCGCTAACCGCTTCCAGACAGCGGTGCCACAGGTTGCTACCAAGTCGACCGCCAGAAAACAACCGCAGTGTTTCCGAACGCGGTTAAGTGACGTCACCGGTTCCACCGCAAGCGTTTCCAAACGCTTGCGGTTGCACCGAGGCGACCGATCCGCGTTTCCGAATGCACCCCTACTTGGCTCGTCTAATAAAACATCCTATCGATACTAGAGACTCACTGCATTGTACCAAAATCGCACTAGTGTGGTGATGATTGTACTACTCACCATTAGTTTTCATTAACGTCTGGTCAGTCATCGGTTAACTGCTGTTGGCTGGTAACTTTAAGCGAACATACTTCTGGTAGCAGAGGGTATGACCGCATTGAGTAACCGGTTGACCACGGCAACCGTGGTGCAATAATCAAATGCGTTACCGTTTAATATAAACTGATCCTGCAGACACACACCTGGACTTAATTAAAACTCTTAACCGGAGAAACCGGTTGCAAGAAACTCCATAAGCCATACATAGGGAAAATAATATATTTTCCCATAATTATCATAGTTCTCTATAAAAAAGATCTTTGTACATTTTTTAGAAATTAAAATGTTTCAGTATTTACTCCTTTTCCTGAATGAAAAGTCTATTCACATCAGTCAACTATCGCACCATTTTGTTCATCGAAATTAAATATTTTTCGTTCTATATTTGAAAATATGTGGCCACATTTGAAAGTTGTGAATGTCAGTGGCGAATATTTTTGTTGGGTTCGGCCTTACTACATTGATGTACAGTTACCGAGCTTAATTATTTAGCGAAAAGGAAATGTCATAATGCATTTAATGAAAAATATATGAATGCGCAGCCCTAGGATGTTAAAATTTATTAGTTAAAGTGGACTTTTTAATTCCTTAGGCTTAAGTACACTTGTGCATGGAACCGCTTTAAATTTCATGAGTTGGACATTTCTTACGTGTTTGTTTTTAATCTGCAGAAAAATTGTCAAGTCAGAATTCGGGGAACTGTTTTGTAACCTATAAAGGTTAGTAAACATACTTGACTTCCTCATTTGAAAATTTTAATGTAATGTTTTCTTGCTGATAACTTAATCCCCCATTAATTGATATGCTTACCAACCTTCTGTCATATTTTAAGACACGATGATAATATTAAAAAACAAATCTTGAAGGAAAACAATGCATTTCATCGCATAGAAAATTCTTGATCGTTTACGTTCCATCAATTATTTACCAGTTTATTTAAATTAATATTGCATGTCTTACTTATTCCTGTTCGAAATGAAAAAAAAAAAGCAAAAAATCTTGTCAGTTTTGAGTAGTTTCAAAAAGATTTTGCTTACTGAAAATTTCGGGAATCTTTTACTTACCGTCCACGAGATACTATTGGAGAAGAACAGTGGTCCTGCGTGGAAATTTCCGAGCTTATTCTTGTTTCGTGGTGCGTTTATTGTGTGAAAGATGAAGAGCTTATTGTGGTAATATTGCTATCAAGGGTCTTGCAAGTGGAAAATTTCGTTTCTGTTTTAGTATCCTTCCCAAAATTTCGATTGACCACATCGGATCTTTCACTCAGGGCTGCCACTGCAGACTAAAAAAGCGACTATTTTAGAGAGTTGCAGACTAAGCATCTCTTCTGTAAAAAAAAAAGAATGCTTCAGCTTCAAGTATCATTGGCCGAACTTTTCCAATTCTGAACTTACTCTGTCTGCTACATGACACGAAAAGCCGCCTAATGGGCTAGCTCGGCCCTATTAATTGCCAAGAATAAGTAAAACAGCCCTTTTTATACTTTTTTCTCCTGGCGCCCAATTTCTTGCCGATTGGAAGAACAATTATAACCGCAGAATAACAATAGTAATGCTGTGAAGGGGAATTCTAAATGAAAATAAGAGCTTTAAGTGATTGTGAATTCACTCACAGCGTTCTAGTGTTCACTCTGGAGGAAAAAAGGGCAGGATGCTGGTCTTTGAAAGGGGAACTGTTATCATAAAAAGGGTACTATTCAACGTGGTGCACCCCCCTCCTACCAAAGAGCAATGATGCACCCACTCAAAAAGGACTTAGCGCCCCCCCTCCCCCCACCAAAAAAAAGATAACAATTTAAAACACCTTGCAAAAATTTCAACAGTAGTCTGCACCATGACACCCCCCCCCCCTCTTCGATGGCCACCACTGACTTTAGAATTAAATGTAGTGCTACTATCCAGAGTCACTTGTCTGTAGAAAAGGGTTCGCTTGACTAAGCACATTTTTCCCACTCCCTAAAGTGCATTTAGCTAATGCTGAAATTTGGCTTTTGGGTGTTTTTTTAACACAATTTTGGGTTATAAATTTGACTACTTATTCTGTAAAAGTAAAAACTCTAGGCATTTCAAAATCTTTTGAATTGCAACGTAAGAAGAACAGTATGTAATTACGGATCCCCCCTTCCTAGTAAAGGTCAAGATTCAGAAAATTTGTAAGTGGCCAGTAGCCACTAGACCCAGAAAACTTGGTAACAACCACTGTCCCTGAGTGTTGAAGAACAAAATGGGAGAGGAGTGTCATTACTTTCATGGAAAAACAAATAAATACAACTGAACATAGCTATATTTTAAAAGCTATAAAGATGCATTTTTTTTCAAAATGAAAAGATAAATCAATCCATTCCTGGGTCTGCATACCCGCAGATCCCACGTCCTTAAGGTTCCCAACTGCTTAAGAAAATGGAAAAAAAAAAATAACGTTACAAATATACACTGCTGGCCTTACATATTTTGTTGCAAGGGGGCCCAAAGTTTATAAATCCGGGAAATCAATGAAAAGTCGGCAGGAAACTGCATTTTAGATGGAATTAACAAAAAAAAAAAAAAAAAAAAAAAGCTGATAAAATTTCACTTTTCCAGAAAATAACAAATTAAAAAAATATATAAATAATTTCTGACCCTTTTAATGTTATTTTCAATAGTTTGCACTGAGATAGGCATCAAATTATGTTTTTGGAAACTTAGGCAATCAAAACGTAACTTTGGAAACTTAGGCAATTTAAAACCTCCAGAGGTTTTCCATCTCCAGCTCAGTCACTTTCCTATGCCAGGCTGATGAGTGCTAATATGCAGGAAACTGCAGTCCTCAGCTGGAAATGACTGAGCTGGTGTGTATTTCATGTATTTCTGCTTTAGCCCTGGCTAATTGTTGGTATTTTACTGAATATATCTCACATTAAGAAAAATGATTTTTCTTCAAAGATACTGCATAAAAACATATGAAAACAGTTTAAAATAATTAACAATTGATTTTGAGGATCGAAAAATACCTTTAAAACGTATAAATCATATATTTAGCTCTCAAATAATAGCATTGTCCAGATCATAAATTTTGGACATGCATCCGACTACCAACTTCTATTTTTTCTAAAATTGTTTACAAAATAAAAAAACTGTCTTTAATTTTTACTTTCTTCTATATCTAATATATAGAAGAAAGTATTGGATTCGTGGAAATTTTCGAATTTTGACCGATTTGAACGTTTTGAGGTGTGCTGAGTCCATTTCGACTATTTCAAAAAAGTAATTACCAGCTGTAATGTTTTCATTGTTTTATAAATATCTCTAATATATGCCTAACTTTCATTCTTGTTATTGAAATAAGATAGTTATGAAACCATGTCAAGAACACCAATTTTGTGTAATTGGAGAGTGCTTGGCTGGTCCAGGAGATCCCGCTCATATATCATGTAGCTGACATACGTCTATTCCTCTAAGTATATGTGACATAATTTCATATTAATACTAGGAGACTATTTTAAATACTATTTTCTTTGTTAGGCGATTATTTTGCAGTCTATTTTTCATTTAAGAAGCTACTAAAACGACTATTTTTAGGACTATAACACAGTGGCTGCCTTGTTCACAAAGTCGTTTATAAAAGAAAACAGTGTGTGAATTATTATATCTTATCTATTTTTGTATTTTGTTTTCATTTTAAAATTTTACTAAATGATTTGATGTTTTAAGTGTATGGTATTATGATTTGTGCAATATAAAAGAGCTATCACGTAGTGGATTGCGTTACCTTTTGTATTTTTGAATCTGAATGTGATGCAAATTAAGAAAATCATGTCTAGGGATGTGCCCTGTAGTAAAATTAATGTTCTCCCCAACCCTAATCCGATCTTAAGAGGTAATTTTTCTAGCTATCCATTTGCAGTTTGAAGTTCAAATCTCTGATTTGTGCTTGTCTTATGTATTTTTTATGCTATTTATTATTATTATTATTATTTTGTGGCTTATCATAAGCAGGGAGAAACATCTCATGCAGCATTTTCAAGGGGCCAGTGATTGGGTGGTTGCATTTTCAAATAAATCTAAACAACCACAGTTGAACCATTTTGTTTCAGCTTCAGCTTTAATAAAATTAACAAAGTTATAGAAACAAAACAACTTATGTAATTTAACTTTTAAAAACATCTTTTTAAAGATACAAACATGTAAGAAGTGCTATGTTCAGCAGTATTTAATAATTTATTGTTTGTACAAGTATCACAGTTGTTAGCAGCAGATTTGCATTTAAGCTGATCCTCCTAATTTAACCTGAAAAACTATCAGGTTATACAGGGAAATATACATAATTTTTATTTCAGATTTCTCTTTCAATGAACGATTTGGGAAAGCATAGTTTTGGTTGATCAGAATAAGATCCGTTTTGGGTTGACCGGAATTTTGGGAATTGTCCATTTTGGTTGATCAGATTTTTGTTAAGGGTTTGTTTTGGTTGGGTTGGATTCTTATGAAATTTCCTCTAGCCAGACCCCTGACACAACATTGATGCATAAACATTCTCTTTGTGATAAATAGTAAGTATTAAATTTGGCAAAATGTTGCAACTCTCTCTTTATTTTCAATTTTAGGCTTAATTTATCAAAAGGTGCTGTTATTCATGGCAACAAGATGACTGTGGAGCAATCTCCTTTGGAGCAGCGTTTTCCGAATCAGGTACATAATATCTTATGTCATGTAAAACTTGGCAATATTGTTGGTTTTATAAAAAAAACTAGCAGTACCCACTTGGCGATGCCGGTGCTAAGAATTTAAAGGAAGTTCGTTGAATAAAAAACATTCACAATCCCTTCCATCCCTTCTGATGTGAAATGATCATTTTTCTTCAACTAAAATGCGTGCACTCATTTTCAAAAATGTATTAGAATCTCTTTGGAATTTAAAACTATTCGCCAATACACATAAAAATATTAGTAATTAGCTTTAAAAATCAAAATAATCTTTCAACTTTATAGTTCATCGCTTAACGTGCCAAGCAACCACGCTACCCTACCCTAACCTTGCCCTTGAACGAGTGAAGTGTTTTTTTTTTCTGCAATTTAAAATGTTTCGCCAAATAAACAATCCTCACATAAATAATAGCCGATGACCGAGTAACCCGCGTGTTTGAACAATGAAACTCGTGCCAAGGCATGATAATTTGGTAATGTTTAACACACAGGGAAATGCTTTATTGTGACAAGGCTGAACTCGATCCAGTCACTTAACTGTTTTACTGGTAAGACTGTGTCATTTCAGGGAAATGAAGAAACGAAAAAGTGGTCAACTATGAACGCTATCTTCTGAAGTTTAAAGTTCATCCACTGGAGTTGATGTTAAAATTTCAACCATCAAAATATCACCAAAAGGGCAATTGTTTCATTCAAATGTAGAAAAAGAGAAGCAATTTTCACCTGTCATACCTTGACAAGTGGATCCCATCCCTTCCATGAAAAAAAAATATGCCCTGTCAATTTTAAAATTAAAAACATAATAACTGAATAAATGAAACTACATTTAAAAAAAGTACCATCCTTATAGCCAGAACTACCAGCACATCTAACAGTTTGTTACTGCATCGACTGTGCCTGATGCTCTAAACAAGATGTTCAGTTTTGCTTACAATTTAAAATATACAGCAAATACAGGCTCATAATCTAGAATGGCCAGAGAAATATTTGATCCATTAACCAACCCCTTACAAAATTCAAATTATCAAAGCAAACTTTTCACAAATTTGCAATCATGCAGGAAAAATTAGGGATTTTTTTTTTCTATTGTGTGTTTTCTACGTTGTTATAGAAGCATTAAAACAAAACAAAATATTAAAAAAAAAAAAAAAACTGAACAAAATTTCTCTTTTTTTTTTTTTTCAAATTTTCAAATCAAAGGTATCACATTCAACTTCATAACCAGAATTTGCCCTTTTTTTCATCTGTACAATTCACATTCTTAGATCCTTAAAACACAAACTTAAACATAAGTTTATTCCATTTCTGACAAATTATGTTTAAAACCCGGTGACGCTCATAAATGCTAAGCTTATACTGTCTGTCATTTGTTTGCCTTTCTTAAAGTACTTTTGCAAAGCCAATTAGAATTTGAAACAAATTGCACTTTCAGAAAAGGAAATTGAACATGTCATAAAGGAAATCATATATATATTTTTTTAATGAATAATAAAAAAAAATTTAAATAGACTATTGAATAAAAGTGGATAAATTGACATGTAAGCAATATAAAACATTCCTTGTTACTAGGATAATTGTTTTAATTATTATTTTATAAATGATAAGTTAAATGTATTAATTTCTTTTGTATTTACTAATATGATTTTATTATTCATATAATTGACATTCATAGACCTTTACTGCTGTGGGCAGGTTAAAGGCAGTAACTGCAAATTTTACTTTTTTTTTTCCATTTTTTTTCATGTATTGCATGTTAGGTTCATTGTACAAGCTTGCTGATTTGGTTTTTGCAGAAATAAAAAGCCCAAAAAATCTTCTAATTCCAACGTATCCCCATTATTAGTATTGAATCCAAAATTCATTCCTTCATGGAGCATCTCAAACTCATTTCTGCACATATTGCAGTTTTCTTGCCCACAGCATTTTAGTCCATTACATAGTCTGTAAAAGTTTAACCTAGCATTTTTATTTGAACTTTTAGAAGTCACAATCACAGCCTCCAATTTTAAAAGCTGAAAAAGATTCTGCTGAGTCACCTACACCAGGTGTTATAGATTTAACTAATGATCCTGACAAAGAAGATGATTTAAAGAAGGCCATAGCTTTGTCTTTAAAAGAACATGATGAGCGAGTTCTCGGTGGGCAAGTTACTATGGAAGACCAAGACATAAGCCGGTAATGTTTTGAATTTGTTGTATCTGCTATTTTTGTATTGTTATGCTTCTTTATCAGTTTAAATTTTTTGTTAAAATACATAATTTTATATGCTCAAAACAATTTTTTTATAAGCTCCATTATTAATATATGTACAAGTGACCCTACTTATGATAGTTAATTACTAAGGACTCAAGCATACAGTCTAACCACCTATAATATGGAAAGGCAAGCATCTGGTTTATAGGCGGAAATGAATGCATGTATTAGTTTACAGGGGTGGTAGTTTGTTCGTTACAGATGTGCGCTTTTGCTTCTTAATTATTTAAAGCAATTTTGTACTACTGACAATTTGTTCACAGCAAAAATTTTTTTACACCTAAACTATGTTCGGTCTATATTCTCCAGGTGTCTGTCCAGAATTTTTCACAAGGTCCGTTTTTTTTTATGAAAAATAAAATTTCAAAATCATACATATAGTAATGCATGGGGAAGGAGAGGGGATCAAGACACCAATACGACCATTGAAATTTTTGGGATTTTTTAAGAGTGCAGTAATTTTTGGTAGAAGCCTCGCATTAACATAATTGCCGCACCCTGAAAGAAGTGTGTCAATTTTTTTAAAATGCTCAGAAACGCTGCACTTAAAAACAATGGTGTATCAGAGTAGAAAATTCATATTAAAAAGAAGAATTTACATTATATACCTGCATAATGTAAAAACATTAAAGGAAAAAAAAGGTATTCAGCATTGAAATGGATTTACAATTTTTGGAGAAAAATCTGGAAAGTTTTGCCGCGTTTTTTTGCAAATTAACTCGATACAAAGAAATGAAATTAAACTTTGTAATCATGTTTACGAACTAGAATGAACTATAGTCATATTTCTATACAAAAAAAGTGTTTTCGGGTTTTTTTAAAATGGTTCGTTTTTGGGATTGTTTGTTATTTGTTGCTTTTATTCTGTACTGACATCAATAAAATGTGTACAGGTTTTTCTGTCAGATCAGAGCTGCTTAAAAGAAGATCCCCTAATTTAACTTTAAAAAATTATCAGGTTATTCATGGAAATATACGTTATTTTAATTTCAGTTTTTCTCTTTCAATAAATAATTTGTGAAACGTCCATTTTGATTGATTCAAATTTTGTGAAGGGTCTGTTATGGTTTGCTGGATTTTTGTGAAGGGACCATTTTGGTTGTTCGGGTTTTTGTGAAGGGTTCGTTTTGGTTGATAAAATGTTTTTGAAGGATCCGTTAACTGACCCAAAAATTTTCAGCTTGCCATTGCTTTTACTTTTCCAAACTAAATGAAAACATTTTGTTTCCTTTTTGTTGTTTCCATAGATATTCTCTCTGTTTCTTCTCATTTTCAGAGAGAGTGACATAAAATGTATGCATCAATCTCCCATCGCTATCTTCCCTTTTCCCCTGCTTAATTCATTCAGATGAAATCGTCTTAACTTGATCAATTGTGGTCAGACTGTATGCATTTGCTTTTTGGGTGCATGGAACTTAATTTGCTAAGTATTGGTAGCTGTTTGTTGAACAGGGTTTGTACAGGTCATGGAAATCCTGGAAAGTCATGGAAAAAAAAGAAACAAATTCCAGACCTGGAAAAGCCGTGGAAAATTAATATTTGCATTAAAAGTCATGGAAATTTGTTTTAAGTCATGGAAAAATGTCTTGGGTATTAGGAAAGTAACAATAGATGAAAGAGAATTAGAAATCTTGAGTGATTTAACAGTATTGCATGTAAAAGCTATTAATACTTGTAAACTCAAAAACAAATCTGAGTTTAGGAATCCTGCATCTGCTTCTGTAACAGCTGCTCACCTTTTTTTGCAATGTGATTTTACTGCTGGAACATCCCAAATTTTGAACTCACCATTATTTACAGACAGGGTTCGTACGGGTCATGGAAATCCTGGAAAGTCATGGGAAAAAAATAAGAAAATTTCAGACTTGGAAAAGTCATGGAAAATTGAAATTTTCACTGAAGGTCATGGAAATTTATTTCAAGTCATGGAAAAATGTCCTGGACAAAGAGAAAGTAACAGTATCTAAAAGAGCATTAGAAATCTTGAGTGATATAACAATATATAACTCATAAAAGCTATTAAAAGTGGAGAATTGAACGATCTTAAAATCAAATCTGAATTTTGAAATCTCATTACATTCACTTCTGTCACAGCCACTTGCCTTTATTTGCCAGGTGATTTTACTGCTTGAGCATAACTCATTTTGAATTTACTATTATTTTCAACATTTCTTATGTTTTATATTCTGTAGTAGTGAACTTGCACTTTCCTGATTTTGCCACATCCACTCAAAAAACGCAATTCAATTGCATCAAACCTGGTTTCCATCATCCTTAAAAACTTTATTGTTAAATTTATCATAATTTATCTTAATTTTTTGAAGGTTTTAGAGAATAAAGATCTTTATTCAGGCAATAGAAGACAGAAAAAGGGGAATTCTAATACTCTAAACATTAGTGCCCATACATACGGCCTGCTAAACTAATCCATAGGGCCCACTGCTACGTTCAATGTCAGGACTCGAACATTATGTTCTGGAATTTCTGGACCTATTAATTTATTTGCATTTGAAAAAGTGCAAATAAATAAACAAAGCAAGTACTTGTGAATCTGAAGATTTTTTCAGAACTGAATGTTTTTTTTACACAAATATCTGGTTTTGAAACATAAAGAACTAAACTATGTGGCTTTACTTTACAGAACCAAAATGCTGTCAAGTTATGTGTATGATTAAATGCACTGTTGACACTAAAAGGCAACGTTTGAAGCAAATTTATTGAAATTTAGTTGATGCTAATTCAACCTTTGTCCCATTCATTATCAGTCTGTCTGTCTATAACAAACATATTAGACATTTAAGCATCATCATATTCGATTCACTGCATTTTTACTTTACTTAAATTTATATGATGAAGGCAAATAAGAATAGTTTAGTTTTTTAAGTGTAAAATGATATTTTTTCCGCTATGAGTAAGTGCTTCAATGAGGCCTTGGCATTCATGTAGAAGTTTTGCTAATGCTCATTTCCAGAAATTGGCAAATTTTATATTAAATAGTGCTATTCTCTTCGTATAACAAGGTCATGAAAATTTTTATTGAAGTCATGAAAAAGTCTTGGAAAAGTCATGGATTTTTTTAATCGAAATAGAGTATGAACCCTGTACAGAACTTCTTATATGTTACATTCTGTAGTAGTGGACTTAGCATTTTCTTGATTTTGCTGCGCCCACTCAAAAAGTGTAATTTAAATGCATCCAAGTTTATTTTAATCACTCCTAATTATCAGAGTATATCTTAATTTGTTGAAAGCTTTAGAAAATAGACTTTAGTCAGGCAATGGAACATAAAAATAGCAGAATTCTTAGAGTGAAACATTGGTGCCTAAAATGCAACTGGCACAATTGTTCCATATGGCCAGCTAAAATATCTGGTTCAGAAAAATGAATTTACTGACAAACAAATGACTTCAATGAATGAAAATATTGTCAAGTTACATGGATGATTAGAAGCACTGTTGCCACCAGGTGACTTTTTTTTTTTTTGAAGTAAATTTATTATTGGAAACTTAGTAATAACTCATTAAATTTTTGTCCCATTCATCACTATTCTGCGTTATTTATTAGACATTTAAACATCAGTATATTGCTTCAAATTTTTTTTTTTAATTTTTTTATTTTACATAAATTTATTTGCTAATGCCCACTTCCAAAAATTGACAAGTTTGACATTAAATAGTACCATTCTCTTAGTGTAACAAGGTCATGGATTTTTTTTTTTTTTTATCTGAATTGAGTATGAACCTTAGTTGAAAATTCTAGATGTTGTTTGAAAATTACTTATTGGGCAATGAAAGCAGAGAAGGTCAGGAAAATCTGTATTATGTTATGACATGTCTAAATTAATAGATCTAAATGTGTAGAATGTCATCAATATAGTCATTATAATATCACTTCTTTTACTGTAAGCAATTCAAATTTTCGAAATAAAAGGTCTGGTGTTGAAATTTGGAACAACTTTTTGTAATAACTTGTGAAGAATTATAATTTACATCAAATATGTTGAATTAAAATTCTATTCTTTAGAGTTGTTGAGGCTAGTCTTGCTGAGTCTAAAGCTGTTGGTACTAAAAGAAAAAGAGGAGAAGTTTGGCAAGATCCATTGAATCCTCATGATCGAAAGAGAAATGGAGATTGGCCAGTTGGTTTAAAAAATGTTGGAAATACGTGCTGGTTTTCTGCTGTCATACAGGTATTATAAAATATTTTAACTTGGTCAATTTATTATGATTTTATACCCTTGTGCTTTGTAGAGAAAATAACAAAATATTGACACAAGCTCATATTATTATTTTATTTTTTTTTACTTTTTTAAATTAGTTAATTTGTTGTTCTAATGTATCTATAAAATATTAATTGTATAATAATTTGAGCAATTCCATGGTTTTGGATGTGAAGTTTTGCACAAAATTTAGCAATGGAAGTTAGAATTTTTAATTGTTAAAATGGACGAATCGAGCCAATTTTTTTCTTCTCTGTCATATACTTGTGAACATTTTTAAAATCTACCCAATTTCTGCCAAAAATTTAAACTTTTCATGTTCAATACCTCCATACAGAATTCTCCTAAAAGCTTCCCATTAGTTTCCTTGATGGATCAAGAATGTGTTTAAATGCATGGCCCAAAGTGAACCAAAAAACAATAGCAAATGTTTCTGTAGGGCAGGATTCGTCAGGAGCCTAGCGACTTCTTTTGATGAAGAAAATTTACCTCTCCCAGTTGCATGGGAAGACAGCATTCCATTTGATTAAATCAACGTGGATAAAAACATATACATTTGTGGAGATATTTTATTCTAAGTTCTAAAGAATAAGAGCATTGCAACAAAAAGACTAAGATACTGAAGATGAGATTGGAAAACATATGGCGATTCCAAGTTCAAGTGATTGAATCTTTCATGTAGCTCATCGGTTTCCAACCTTTTTTGCTCCCCTTTCAACATCAGAAAGAAATTGGTGAACTCCTTGTGCAATAAGTATTAAGCAACAAGCCAAAAAAAAAAAAAAAAAAAGCTCTCACACACACAAAATTTTAGAATTTTTATAGTTCGATGTTGCTCAGTAGTTCATAACAGGAGTGAAAACATAAATGCAAAATATAGAAGTACAAGCATTGCTACAAATTCAAGTGATAGCTGGAAAATAAATGGAAAACAAATTAAATAAAAAACAAACCCACAGGTTATTCTTTGTTAAGCTTCAGTCAACTTTTAAGGCTCAAAATAGGGCAATTAAGAAGTTCAAAGTTTAGCTCAAATATCCGAGTTTTAGGGTTTCTCTAGATTCAGTGTTTATTTTGCATCTGTATTTATCTCTGTATGTCTTGAAAATCCTTTTTCACATACAAAAGAATAATAAATTTAAAATATTTTATTCTGACACAATACTTCATTTATTTGTATAACTGAAGGTAAAAATAAATCAAAGAATAATCATTAAAAATACTTTTGTTACAACTGTCTTAGTATGAATGAATGATTTGTTACCTAAGAGTAAATTTGAACCTCTAAATTTATACCTTCTTGAAAAGGACTCGAAATAGGTCAGCAAGTATGTCAAAATTTGCATCCAAAAAGTATCGAATGGGAAGGAGACAAATAAATAAATGATAGTAAAAAACTCTTGAACTTCATCTTAAACTAGCATGATAAAATTCCACCATTACAATATTATTTTCTCAAACCCTCTTAAAACTTCTCGTGAGTCACCAGTTGGGAAGCAATGATCTAACTGAATAATATCCTCACTATGTAGAAGAACAATTTATTGGAGTGAAACTGTGTTTCAAACTGTAGATGTTCTTGAAGATTTTATTTAAAAAATAAAGGTAGCTCTTTAGAGAATTTAAAATTTCTCAATATTTTAAAAAGTTGTAGTTTTTTTAAATTTTTATTTTATTTAATTGTTTTTGCAATTTTAGTTACAATTGATTATTTTATAGCATAAATTTTTGAACAATTCGAAGTTTTTCAGTGGCTCCTTGCACTTTAAATTATCCAAGTTCGACTGTGTGAAAACTTTGTCTCAAATTTTTTGAAATGGTATATATATATATATATATATATATATATATATATATATATATATATATATATATATATATATAGAGAGAGAGAGAGAGAGAGAGAGATTTAAAAAAAAAAAACATAAATTATGAAAAAACTGAAATGTGATAAAAAAAATATCAAAAATATATAAATGATCAAGAAATTGCCATATGATAAAGGTATCAAAAATACAAAATTTGAAAACAGAGACACATCAAATACATATTAATACCAAAGAAATTAGGTGAAGCAAGGACTGATAGGTCATGATATTTGGTTGTTTTTTACGTTGTTACATTCTTCAACTTTTTGGAAAATTTTTTTTAATGTTTTACCTGTAATAGAAAAATGTATATTTATCTGCATATTTTCTTTTTTCTCCCCTTTAAACTTATTTCTTTCTTTCCTTTTTGTTTCAGTCATTATTTCATCTACCTATTTTTCGAAGATTAGTTTTAAGTTACGCTTTAAAAGAATGGGATATGGTTGCTCCAGATGGAAAAGTATGATCTTTTTTGTTGATAATTTTTTGCATTAATGTATAAAAATTGATGTTTTATTTCATGTTTTTAAGCTATAAATAATTTGTTGTTCACTTGAACCAGCTGAGGTTGACCTGCAAATCACGTTTGAAGAGCATCTACACGTTAATTAAAATTGTTCAGCATATCTTCTTTTGTGTAACAAAATATTAAAATCAAATTTCAACATTAGTTTTATTATTATTTTATTTTATTTTTTATTTTTTGAAAGTAAGAAAAGATTTTAAAAGCAAAATCTAATGCCACTTTTCAATTTTGGGTATATGTTCCATATAAATAAAGCAGAAACTTTGTCTTGTTGACATCCCCCTTCCCATTTTCTTCTATTTATCTTTATTTTTCCTTTTTTCGAATATTTTTGTTTCGTGGGGTTTTTTTCTTCCATTCAGCTTTTCCTTTCTTGCGGTTCACGGTTACCTACATTTTCTTTTTGTTTAAGCTTCGGCTTAATCTTTGTCCAATTGAATTCTTTCTTTCTGGGTTCC
The DNA here is from genome assembly GCF_026930045.1 of Uloborus diversus. Classification (NCBI taxonomy): domain Eukaryota; kingdom Metazoa; phylum Arthropoda; class Arachnida; order Araneae; family Uloboridae; genus Uloborus; species Uloborus diversus. The sequence continues at coordinate 80,634,507 of NC_072737.1, read as the reverse complement.
GTACCTAAGAAAAAACTTTTGGCCTTTGCTTGCATTCCTATTGGTTCCTGATCGGTTTATAATTTTCTCATTGGTATTTGACTAATCCGCTATTTTCATCTTTTAAGCTGCTTGCTATCTGCTCTTGGCTTTTGTCGGATGTCTTTTCATCCATAAACTCATTACTTTTTGCATTGAAAAAGGCGTTCCCTGTAACACCGAAACACGTGTCTGCTGTAATTGGCAAATTTGTGCCTTTTTTAACATTGTTTTTCTTACTTTACTGTTCAGCACCAAGGTATTTATTTATCTCAGAAACTATATGTTTATATTTGTATACGAATGTTCCCTACCCAATCCACAGTTTTGGTAAATTGACAGAAAGGCTCTTCTGCACCCAAGAGGGGTCGTAGTTTTTTTTCTTTCTAATGTTAAAAAATTATTGAATCGTTCAAATTTTAATTTTAGCGCCCATAAAACAGCTATTTCTACCGAAATAATGATTGAAGACATTGCATTTTTTTTTTCTTTTTGACCGAATATTCAGCATTAACTATTCCGCCTTCCTATTGCTCTGAAAGTACCGGGTATTTGTTGCAACCCTACCATTAATACATGTGTCACACATGCATATTGTTAATTTTTATTCAATCCTTTAAGCCTAGAATATTTCACTATTGACTAGAAGTTTTATTTTGTATTTTTTATGTCTATCTAATGAAAGTTTTTACATATTTTTGTTTAACCTTCATTTGGCTTCATGATTTCAGGAGAAGACAAATCTCATCATGCAAGAACTTCGTAAACTATTTGCTTTGTTATTGTGTTCCAAGAGAAAATACGTTGATCCATCCCATGCCCTAGAAGAATTAAAAGAAGCCTTTCCTGACAGTAATGGCACAGACTCTCAACAAGTTAGTCAAACTTCGCCATCCTAGAAGATTTTTATAGAATTTGCATAAACCTTAGGAGTCCTTAAAGCTTTTGTTTTGTCAAGTTAATTATTTTATATCTTGTACTCATTTCTTGTTAATGTTGTGCTCAGATGAGTGTTTAAGCATGAAGGAAACTTTTTTTTCTTCCTGATGCAGTTGAAAAAGTCATGACGACCAAAATTTGATTTTCCCAAATCAACTATAACAAATCTTCATAAAATCGAAAATAATTCAACAAATTATACTTTTCAAAGCATTTAAAAACATGGAGTCAAAATGTGATGATTTTAATTTTCTTGCATAAAGTTGTTTTCTTATTCTTTCACGTTTTTCAGTAAGATATTCCAATGAATGTAATTTATAGCCAAGAAATAAATGAATGCAATTAAATAATAATAACAAGTCATTTTTGCATAATGTATAGTGCTTAGGAGTTTAAAATATATTTATAAAACAGTATGTAATTTTTGCCTTTTCATATTAATTGAAATTAACTATGTATAATCTAATCACAATTTAATCATATCTGTATTCTTTTTAAATTTGAATATTAATTCCTTTTGTTTTCTTTTTAGGATGTTAGTGAATTTAGTCATAAACTTTTAGAGTGGTTAGAAGAAGCATTTAAAATGAATTCTTATTCCTCACACTCAGGTGATAACGGGTAAGCTCTGCTTGAAATAATTTTTAGATGTAACATAAATATTTGTTAATATTTAAAGTCAGGCTGAAATAGCAAAAAAAAATCACTGACCTATATTTTCAACAGTCAACGGCCCGTCATTTCAGCTTTTTCCTGGAGTGTCAAAGGGTTAAAACTCCATGAATATTATATCAAAAAACTGCTACAGCCACTCGCTTATATGGCATGGCATCTCAAATCCCTCCGCATCTACCATTTGAGCACCCTCACTTAAATGTAACTATATTAGTTTTTTAAAACCAGAGGGGTCAGTTTCCCTCTCTTAATATTGATTTTAAGAAAACTTTACCTTTCTTCTAATAAGTTTTTGCAAAAAGCCTAAAACATTCCATGTAAGTATGTTTCACAAAAGACTTTTGAGCCATTTAGGAAGCTCTTCAGTGGAAAGTTGAACAAAGCATTAACATGTTGCTATTTGTTAATACAGCCTAAAGATGAAAACAGTGGCTTATTTCTAGTTTACTAATGTATTAGCTCGTAATAAACTCTAAAATCTAGTATGTTTTGGTATATATTAGCTCAATATAATTTTTGACTTTATGGAAAAAGTTCTCTTGTGTGCATATGGCAGTCAAACCCTTGCCAAAGCAAACTTAAAAGGACCTCTAAAATCATTTTGTCTTAACTGTAGTTCTTCCAGTAGGAAGAACAATAAGTGGTAAATGGTGGTACAGGAATAAAAAGTGTTTCTCATCTTAGCAGTAATTTGTTTTAAGCGTGTTTGGATTAACGAGGTTCAACTGTACTTTCAAGTAAATGTGAGCATAAGTGATGTTTCTCAGAAATTGGTCAAATTATTTTTCGAAGGATAAGAAATATGTATACAATGTTTTTTTCAGTGACTAGTTGCTGCAACAAATTTATTATATTTGTATTTTTTTCTTCTTTTTTTCATTTTCTGTAGATTTCATAGTTTTCATTTTCTGTTACAGAGAAAGCATGATGGAAGGTTCTGAGCAAAATCCAATGCTAGATTTATTTTATGGTCATTGTCTTTCTGAAGGGCTGAATGAAGGTAAGCTTTACTTCTCAAAAATCATTTCTTTATCAAATGATTTTCTTTCAATGGTTTGTTGTTTTAGCTTCATAACTTGTATTGTTCAAATGCTCTTAATGATCCAGAATTGTCAACTTGTACGATTTTTCTTTTCAATGCACAAATTTTGATTAGATTGTATGGTTGCACAGATCTCCGAGTTTTGAATGTTTTGTATATTTTATGATAAAAGTTTGTTAAATGTAAAAACCAATAATTTTGCTGCCTTTTTATGCTGAAGCAAAGTTTATTCATTGAATAAAATTTCGAACTGATTAAAACAAACTTCCTATGATAGGGGTTCCTAAACTGGGAGTTGTGGCACCCTGAGAAACCGAAAAAGCTTGAGAACCTTTGTCCTATGAGTTTGACTTCTTTGTAGTGTATTAACTTTTTTTGTTTCGTTTTTAGTATGCATGTGGCAAATAGGCTTATTATGCAATTTTAGCATAGTGTGTGCAATTGTGCTTCAATCTTTTAGATCTTCTTCTTTGCCATCCTTCTGATAGTTTTCTAAATTCTGCATATTGCAAACACTATACAGGCGTTTTTTACACTCCTTGTTTCTAAGGGTGACAGGAAAAAAACGTCCCCTGAAGAAATGTCCCTGGAAAAAAGTCCCCTGGGAAAAATCGTCCCTGATGAGAAAGCGTCCCGAGTAAACAATATTGAGATGCAAAGTGTTTTATTATTTCCAGTGACGAATTGAATCCTGTGCTGTGTTTGATTGAACACTTAGTTGAAAAGTCTTTAACTAGCATCACTGCACCTCATATACTGTAAATATTCACAACATTGCATCAAAAAACAAGGAGACATATTTTTAGATATTTGTTATATATTTTTAGATATTTGTTATACAGGTAGAAGACAATGTCGCGTGCTATCATTCAAATGGAATAAATATAAAAAAGTCGCTTTCAAAAAACTGGTAGTTACTAATGTTTGGTACTAAAACTTTAATATATATACTTTTGATATCTGGTTAATGAATGTTACTGGTGGCTATACCAGTGACATTATACAGGGTCGTTGAAGTAAATCCGGAATTTGTTTATTAACTGCCCTCTAGCGGTTGTTGAGTGCATATTTGCGAATAGGTTATCCAATGTGTAGTTCATATCGTCATGAAGGGCGCGCATATAGACACGTTACAACAAGCAACAACATGAGCCGGGAACAAGACAGAAGAGCAGCTATCCTTGAGTCCCTTCGTGCCGGTAAATCACCAAAGGAGATTATTGAGTGGTTATCTTCAGGTGTTATCTTCAGGTCAGTTGAGTGGATGCTTCAGAAGTGCCCACCGTCATGCACACCAAATTTCCAGCAGCGGTCATAGTCCTTGAGGTTATCAGCAGCGAAGGGGATGTTATGCCACCTCATTTCTTTGAAGAAGGTCTCAGAATCAACGCTGATGGATACATTCACGTATTGGAAACGGTAGTCAAGCCCTGGATGGACATGGTGGCCGCCGGAAGAGATTATGTCTTCCAGCAGGACTCAGCACCAGCCCACAAGTCGAGGAAAACCCAAGCGTGGCTTCACAGTAATGTGCCCTACCACTGGACACCGACTTGTGGCCACCCTCCAGCCCGGACTGCAATCCTCTCGATTACTACTTTTGGGGCGTAGTTGAGGAAAAGGTTAACGCAAAATTTCATAATACCAAGGACGTGCTGCGAGCCACCATTACTGAGGTGGTGCCCAACGTGGACAGGAAGGAGGTGAAACATGCATGCGGTCGGTTCCGGTCACGTCTTGAGCGAGTGGTGGCAGCTAACGGCGGCTATATAGAAAAATTTCTTTTTATAACATATTTTCTATAATATTGCAAAGTTGTGTACAAAATAAATCCTTTTTGTTTGCGTTATAAGAGTTTTAATACTTGTGTCCCATTTTCCGGATTTACCTCAACGGCCCTGTATTAAAATGTGTAAATGTTTTTTGAAAACTAATTAAAGCCGCTAATACATTGGTGGAATACAGACCTGCCAACTCTCCCGTTTTTCACGGGAGACTCCCGTTTTTTACTCCATTCTCCCGGTTGTACGTTTGAGTATCCATTTCTCCCGTTTTTTAAATTCTTTTCGGGTTTTTTCTTTTTTTTTAAAATTAAACTTAATTTTCTTCCTTAAAATAGTTACTCACAGTCCTAATAGATGGCGTTGCTACCGGTTAGTTAATCACGTGACAGCTAATGATCACTTGCTCCAATCAACTGCTTAGAATGGTAACAGATGTGGTAACCGGTTCATCATAGAACGCTGCGGTTAGTAACCGGTTACTTACCGGTCGTCCGGTGAGGCTCGTTGAACGCAAGGTGAGCGGCAAACATCCGATGGGTGCGTTCGGAGTTTCGACCGAAATGCTTCCGGAGATGGTGTTTTGGTTTAACTCTATGTTCGCACTTCCACTTCTATCTCACGCATGCGCCGTTGCCTTTTCGCGGTATCGTTCAATTTTCAGACGCATGCAACTGCGCCGCGTGTTTTCATCTTGCTACTTGATCTACAGCGTGCGTTGTAGTTTAACATTCATCTTTAGCGATGTCTGAAAAAAAGAAATATCTACAAACTTATAAGAGCGATAATACGAGTGAATTCTCTTTCATAAAAAGATCAAATAAATACTTGTTATAAGTGTTTTTTACTTATTATAGCATCGTTTAAAATCTCCCTTTTTCTCCCTTAAAGCTTTGACTGGATCTCCCGTTTTTTCTTTTCATAAGGTTGGCAAGTCTGGGAATAAATTCTGTCTTAGCCATGTGATAAAAAGAAAGAAACCACCTAACTCCGAATTCGTGTAATTCGAGGTAGCGTTTGTTGGTGTATTTCTTTATTACATAGTTAGAAAACTTTTACAGAAGAAAAAAAAAGCATCAATTTCATTTCCCTCCGTAGTGATGCTATTTGCGGTTATTTTTATTAATGAAAATGTATTTAAATTTGTTTCTTAAAAGTTGTGTTTAAGTTTTCGTTCTATCAATAACTAACTGAACTACTCAATAAGTTTGATTTTCTACGACTCGTGTTTCACACAAATGCATAGTAAATATAAAATTGTTTTGAAAACGTCGAAATATATGTTAAAAATCACATTACGTATAGATAGGTTTGCCAAACCTATCTATTCCGGTTTGACCAGGACAGTCCCGGCCGATTAACTTCACGTCCTGGTAAAAGATAGGTTTGCTTACAGATGGCCAAAGAAGTCTAAATATAATTAATCATTTCGGTACCTCAGAATCAGACTGACGTTAGTTGAAATATTTCAATTTTCTGTTTATAACTGCATTGTATGTAGAACCCTAGTCTACATGCAAACGTAATTCTAAAAAAAAAAAAAATCTTCTGTAATTACTTACCAGCGTTAAAAGAGCGCGCTTCCGATTCTTTGCCTTCGTCAGACAAGTGATTTTCAAATCTCCTGTAAAGTAGCGATTCTGTGACTTGTGTTAGTCTGGCTTTGATGTACAGATTTTTACATTGCCTTGTAAAAATTAATATCGGATTACCTTGTGATGATTTTAACAACGAGAAAAACTTTTTCTAAAAAAAGTCCTAGCCAATGGTAAAAGAAATGATATGCATAAACGGTATAATATGAATAAATGCTATTGAATGAATATATAATATGAATAAATGGTAAAGGAATTTTTAAAAAAATGTCAAAAACATAGAACAATCGTAAACTTATTTGACACAACTGAGGAGGTAGAAAAAATTAAAAGGGGGATCTGATATTTTATCAGATTATGTTAAAATGTGAAAATCTATCTTCTGGATTAGAAGAGTTGGACAGTGAGACACTTGAAGGAGACTTAATTATTGCAGAATTTGCCATCAATCAGAAATACTTTTATGTTGGAAATGTTCTAATGGTAGCTGATAATGATAAAGACTTGTGCGTTTGTTTTCTGCACAAAAGTAAAACTATTTTGACTATTTTTGTTTGACCATCTGTACCAGATGTTGCATTCGTTCCGAATAAAGGTATTAAATTGTTGATAACAGCTTCTACAAAAAGGAATTATACAAATCAAAATCAATCTTTTTTGTGGTTTGAAAAATAATTTTTTATTTGGATGTGCGATGAAATGTGAATATCTTTTTCATTATGGTTTAATTTGGATTGTAAACGTTGAACACACCATATTATGTGTCACTCAACCATAAATGCTGTCTCGCTGGGCCCTGTATACTGTCTCACTGTACCACATTCATGGGGCACAGTGAGACGAAATTTTGCGTTTCCTTTTTTTTTTTTTTACATTATCTCAAAAACTTTAAATAGTAGTAGTAAAGTTTTTTGTGTCTCAAAAGTTAGTACACTTCAGCTGCATTACAATTGCACTTTTAAAATTTTCCAATTGAAACAAAGTTTCCAAATATTTCAAACTTTATATTTTTCTCCTCACTGTGCTCACCCTCCCCTATTTTTTTTATGCATAAATTAGTAATTTTTTGAAGATGTTATTTCAAGTGTGGCATTTAACTTGGTGCAGTGGGGCGAATTTTCTGACTGTCAAGGTAATATGCCTTAATGATTCAGTTCTGCTTAGATGGGACGTGATTGTCTGACTTACTCTATATTGATATTTCTGGGGATGCATCGGCTCCATTGTTTATCACTTTTTGATAAAGTGAAGAACAATGAGAGCGTTCCGTCTCCCGAAATAAAAATATACATTGATGCCATATTGTAAACATTAATTTCATTTAAAAATGTACATCTGTGAATGTACGTTAATAAATACGGGAAGGTTATTCATTAAAGATCTGCGACACAACTTTGACTTTGCAAAACGAGGGGATGCTTCCAATATGTTTATTTCTTTTTATTATAATTCACTTTTTTTTTTTGGAAATGGGGCTCATAGATGTGAGTCCTATACACTTTTTGTGCCATAAACTAAGTGAAAAAATTGTAAAAACATTCCCCTAGAGAGCAAAAAGATCGGTTTTAATGATGTAAAAAAAATATTTCAGCGAGGAATATACTCCCGTGAGTCTCAAAAGTTGCTCCAAATGCTCATGTTTCGAACTTTGAATCTCTCTGTACTCTCATAAGAGCGTACATGGATGATATAATGCTCTCTCTCCCCCTCAATAAAAATAAAAGTGTCGAAAAATAATTTAAAAAAAAAAGAAATAATTATGAACTTCATAGCGAAATCGTTTGTTTCGCTATGAAGTTTATAATTATTTTTCTTAAATAAAACGTTTTATCAGTTGAATATATATGAATACCTTTTTATACTCTATTTTGATATTTTCTATGAATAATTCTAACCTCTGAGAAGTGAAATGCATTTTGAAGACGTTTAAGTGTTAGCAAGTTACTCTTAATTTTGGCGCCATTTTTCCTCAATTCAGAATATCCTTCTTTTTTCTTTTAAACTAAAAACAATAGTGAAATTTTATAAGTTCTGAAACTGTAAAAAATGCAAAATTTTCCGAATAATTCAAACACCTCATTCATGATGACAACACAGTTAACTATGCTTTGACGCTATGTAGAAACTTTTAAACATCAAACTCGTTTTGAAACATTGCTACCTTTATTTGATTTTTTAAGCGTTAAAGGCATTTTACATTTTCAAATATTAACTATACACTTTCCACTGCAAGACGAGGTAGAATACAGCAATGAACATGTGTCGTCAAATGCAATGAAGAGCACTGTCAATAGTTTTCTTTTGGCGGCAAAAATGCAGTTTGCAAAGCAGCGCTTGCGCACTTGACGTCAGTTTATTATTTTCCTCTGCGCAGTTTCAGTAGCAGGGACGTACACAAAGCATTAAAATATTAAAATCTGAAATTTACTTTTGGCGATACCAAAAAAAAAAGAAAGAAAAAATCAGAATAAAAAATCGAAATTCAGTTTTTAACTAAAAGCTCCCCAAGAAAACTATACATAAAATTAAAATGATTTTAGTGACGCCATCTATTAGCTAGCTGGCTAACTAGAGCCGTACTTTTGTAGAGAATCGGAGCAAGTCACAAAGTCAGTGATGTACGTCTCTTGTTAACTAGCTCTTAATAGATGGCGCCAATAAAACCCTTTCTTATTCAATATATTCAACCAAATACTGCTAAAATTTTAATCTACTGCATAAAATTTCAATATTGTTTATACGGGACGTTTTTTCCTAGGGGACGTTTCTTCTGGGGACTTTTCTTCCAGGGACGTTATTTCCGGGGACGTTTTTTCCTAGAACCGTTTCTAAGCCCCCCCACACACACAAAAATGTTTTGAATCAAAACTTATTGTACTGCTTGAAATTTGGTTTTTAAATATTTTTAAACCACTTTGTTGAGTGATATTTTATTTTTCATATACTTGGCAATTTCTTTACATTTTGTGTATAGCATATTTTAAACTCTATATAATTAAAAACATAGTTTAGATGAGTGGTAACCTGTTACTTTAAACTTCTTAAACTGTTAACGTAGGGTTGGCAAGGTTTTGAGCGCTGTGGTAAATACCATGGTTTTTACCTTTTGTCCAAAACTACATTTTAAGAGAAACTTTTGTGAGAAAATATCAAAAACAGAGCAAAATGTGTTAAAGTTATGTTTTACATTGAACATTTATTCAATGTGAACATTCCAGTATAAATGTGTAACTTATTTATACAGCTGATTCTAATCTAGTTACATAAAACTTGAATTCTTCATTAAATTTTTTTTTTTTTTTTTTTTTTTTTGCATAATAGTAACCAAATTTTTGGCATTTATGCATGTGTGCAAATGAAAGTGTTTGAAATATAGTGCAATAATTAAATGCAATAAATGACAATTTTTGAACTGAAGTGGAAAATGTATTTTTTTAATGTTCTTTTACAGCTTTGTAAAGATTTTCTTTTGACTACAGCCCATTTCATGATCTAAAACTAAATTATCACCTAACTACTTTAGGAAAATGCTAATAATTTGTTTGTAAAAATTGCCAAGCTACTATAGTTTTTGTTCATTGTAGTTACAGAATATATTGTATAACAAATATGAATTAAAGAAATTGCACAATAAAATATAAGTGCATACATTTAATCATCAATTAATTGTTCTTTCATCTGTGATTAAAAAAAGAAAAATGGTTAAAACATGTAAAACTTATATGCAAAAACCAATTAAAAAATTGAGTCTTTTTTTGCTGCACTCCCCTAAATATTGCACATTTAATAACATTCCTTTGAGTTATGACTGGAATTTAAATTGGTTGTCTTGGTATTGTTGTGAATATCCTTTCATAACTACCAATTGTTACATGAGGAAGTTTTTATGTAATAGAGTTATTGGGCAATTTTTTAAGTGAAATATTTTTTTAATGAACATTTTGGAGAAAAATATTACCAAATACTCATCACACACAATTAAAACTTAATTATATCTATATTTCTGCATTACGAATATTGCAGTAAATACAAATTGATTAGCTTACACTCCTTTAGCGTTAGAATACTTTTGGACAGTTTAAAAGATACTTTCGGACCGTTTTGGACGACAAAAAACACCTGTCCTGGTCTAAACCAGTTTTGGACATTCCAAAACCCAACCCTGTGATAAAGTAAAGTTGTTATGGCTGAGTAAAAATTATTTTTTAAGTTTTCATTTAAAGAGAATAAAAGAAAAAAAAAAACATTTTTTGGTGTTGGTTAAGGTGTTGTTTAAATAATGGAGCATTCCACTCACAGTCCTTCTTTTTAAAATGAGTTAATACTTTATATTCAAAGCATTTAAAAAAAATTTTTCATTTAAAGTAGTATTATTTTTACCCCTCTTAACATTCTCATTTCTTCTCTCTTAATAGAATTTTGATTCTCAGTACAATCAGCCTTCCTTTATACAGCATGGTTAGGTTGATATGTTTTATTTGAACTTTTATGCTTTTTAATAACTTTTTTTTAGGTCGAACATTTTGTAACGAAGAAACATTTGGTCAATATCCTCTTCAAGTGAATGGATTTGCTAATATACATGAAAGCTTAGAAGCAGCCATGTCTCAAGATATTGAATCCTACGATGTTCTGTCAAAATCTGGACAAGAGGTATGGCATAAAAGACTGTTTAGTTTCCTTATCTTGATCAAGCATTGTGGCTATGTGACAGTATGTTAGTGCAGCTGCCATGTTTGGTAACAAAGTAATTAAAGCAATACTAAGTTCTTTATTAATTCTTCAGCGAGCACTAGAATTGAATGCTTATTTCAATGCAAAGTGTTGAAATGTTCTCAGGGAGGGGACGGAACTACACTGTTTTGAATGTCAATGTGCTAAAAATCTAAAATTAAAAAGTAATTTCTTCTTGTAGAAATGTAGTTTTTTTTAGGATTTTTTTTATTACTGCTATTATTTCATGAGAAAAATGCATAAATTTATTTTTATCTTCTCTCAAAGTATCTTGTTTCATTAAAAGTTTAATTTGCATGTTTTTTGTAGTGAAAATAATGGGGGAAGGTGAGTAAGTAATGCTAAATATAGCTGTTCGGTTTTCTTAATAAAATATGCATAATATATATATGTGTATATATATATGTATATATATATATACATACTAGAGGACCTGACACATTGTTCTGTTCAAACTTCGTAAATTGAAAAATTTCAATAAACTATCAAGTGTTTGAACCTTTTTGTTGAAAAAAATAAGTAAAAAGGAAATGTTTTAAGCTGCTTGGTGTCAGAATACGTGTATTTGTTACAACTTGATTTGTCTAACGCCCACTGAGCAGTTGTTTTATTAACTATTTTTTCTCGCGTACTTGAAAGATCTTCATAGATTGTAATATTTGTTCCTTCAGTCATACTCAAAAGGATAAAAATCGTCCTCAGATATTAAGTGTAAAAAACTAACTACCCATCTAAAACAAACAGCAAATCCCGCTGCAACGCCCTCCATATGAAAAAGAATAAAACAATAAAAAGGATATCATTTAAAAAAACGATTAAGGTAAAAACAGTTCCCTGAATAAGCAAAAACCACTCACTCCCCCCTCCCGATGTAAAATAAACATTCTTCAACTAAAAAGACAATTCTTTGCAAATTAAAATATTTTATCAAATAAACAAAAAATACAATAAATTAAATTAAAAGCTTTAAAATGCAAACAAATAATCCCGCAACTCTATTGTTTATGGCCAAAGTCGCTAAGCCACCACTTCACTGTTATCCAGCTGATCAGTCAGCGAAGCGAACTCTGATCGATTAGCGGTCCGATCTTTTGAACGAAAACTTTTAAATCCTGCTCTCTTGCTGAGCATTTGTCTCACTTACTACCTTTCCTTGCATACTTGAATGATCTTCATATATTCCCTAACTTGTTCTTTCCGCCAAAGAGAAAAATCTTCCACTGCGCTGATCTTTTGTGTACAGAACTACCCTGTTGTAATTTATTTAGAAAAAAAATAAAATTTGTTTTGTCTTTAAATTCTACCGTTTTTTCCTGTAATAATGTACTGATTAGTTTGATAACCCTTAAAGTATTCTTATCATTTATGCCAAAACTCAGATGGATTTGAGCCGAGAAACAAATGTTGCAGGTAGGGTACTTTCTGATTATTTGGTTAGTGAAAGAAACCCGATTTCTTCCAGTACTTAACTTTAAAATAGTATACCACGGGACATAAAATCGTTGCTTTCAAGAGAGAAATGAAGGCTTCACTCACTCTCTCTCTCTACGTTTTATCTATTCTTAACTGACATATCACAGTAGGAAATTTCATTGCAAAAAGCAGAGCTGACTTTCTTATTGTCCTTTGTCAACGGGTTAAATATTAATTTCAGTTCTCACTCAACAATAGGTTAAAATAAATATTAATCATTTGGGAGCTATAACCATGAAATGTTTAAATTAACTAATTAACAGAAACGTTTCCGATTTGATCCATCCCGCTTCGAAACCATGCTTGCCACAACTTAATTACACACAAAAAATTTGATCAAAATCGGTTCAGCCGTTTAAAAGCCTTATGGTGACAACGTCCTCACAGAAGATTTTTATATATTAAGATATTTTGCAAAGTGGCAACAGGGTCTAAAACAGGGTTCGTACGCTCCGGGAAAACCTAGAATTGTCAGGGAAAATGAAACAGTTAAAAATGTCAGGGAATTTTCCAAATTTGCCCCCCAAATTTTTTTTTCTAATTTTTCCCTGGGAATTTTGTTTCATGAGATCTAATCTTCCTTTTTATCTATTTTTCCTAAATTGTAAAAATTTTGAGACAAAATGAAACTGGCAATTAAAAAAGTGGCGACTCAAAAAAACTTTCGCAGCCGCCATTTTTGACCCTCAATAGTTCTCAAGAAAATAATTCCTCGGGTGAATAAGAATTATGCACAAACTCAACAGGGAAGAGGACAATTTACTGCTTCGGAAGCACAATCCTGAAAATTGGGGTGGGGGTGATCTGGGAAAATCGTTTTTTTTTAAATCGGAAAGTCTTTTAAGCTACGTGTGAAACGTAGTCGCCATTTTTGGTCACTCACAAGATAGAAGTAGACACGATCCTTAAATGCCAAAGTTTCCAAAAACAAAGCATGATTGAACGTTTTTTTAACTACAAATTAATGAAAGTATCACAAAATGTGCCGAAAATTGTTTTATTATTATTATTTTAAATAATTTTCTTGAGAAATGAAAAATTTTGTTCTTAAAACTTAATTTTATCTTCATTTCATTGGATGCAATTTGTGCTAAAAACTTTTCAACTGAATTGTAGTTTCATGAAGATTTATTATTTTGAAATTGTTTTCATGCTATAAATTCAAAAAATTACTTCTTATTTTTGGGTGCAGCCGCCATATTTGGTCATTCCCAAGATGGAAGTACACAAGACTTTTTAAGTGCCGAAGTTCCCAAAAAAGGCATTGGATGTTTATTGCTATGCAAACTATTGAAAACAACGCGAAATGTGCCTTTTTTCCGGATAAGTCAGAATTATTTTCTTGAAAAATGCGAAAATTTATCTTCAGAACAATTTTTTTTAATTCTAATTGCTTTAGACCCTTATGTGCTAAAAACTGACTATTTTGACTTAACTGTAGTTTTTTAAAGATAATTAAATATTTATAACTACTTTTGTGCTACAAATTCAAAAATCTACTTATTATCTTAAGTTTTTCATTTAGTCGCCATATTTGATCGTTTGCATGATGGAAGTAGACGTAAACTTCCAAAAACAGAATTGGATGTTTATCTCTATGTAAACTATTGAAAGTAACATAAAATGTGCAACAAATTATGAATTTTAAAAAATTAATTATTTTCTAGAAAAGAAAAATTTTAATGGAAGCATTTTTTAATAAGCAAAAGAGAGAAAAAAAAAAAAGATTATTGGCATTGGCCTATAATCGGCGGATGTTGATTTTTGTTATTATGCATTTTCTGGTATGGCGATCGATGCAACAAGTTAATCATATTTATACTGAAAAATAGCTTTGTATTTTGCTCCATATGTTTTGTGTTACATACTGATAAGAAAACAAAAAGGAGTATTGTGAACCAAAAGACCAAAAGCGAATGCTAAAAGATTGCTGCTCCACTACAGCAAAACGCTAATATTACTCATGACATCGAGAAAACGCTAAAATAAGTTGGAAGCACTTTGTTTTCAACAATTAGTAAATCAATTAAAACAATTTTGAACAAAGTGTTTAAAAAAACTTAAAATTTGGGGGGGGGGAAAAGATTTTTTTTTTTTTCAAATCTAAGGAGAAAAGTTTCAGTTCTTCCGCATTGCTACTTTAAACAATTTTGTTTTGAAAATATTGCTATTTAAACTTAATTTTGAATGGAGCGAGTAACCTGGAATTTTTTTAAAAACCTGGAAAAGTCGGGGAATTTTTTTTAACCACAAGTGTATGAACCCTGTAAAAGTATATCGGAAACCAAAAGGTTTCCCTACATGTATTTGTAATCCTTCTAATTATTTATTTATTAATTTATTTTTTGATGTTGTAAATATTTTTTACTGCTGTTTATCTTTTAATGTAGTTCTTATTTATTTTAGAGTTGGTTTACCCGACTGCCACCTGTATTACTGTTTGAGCTTTCTAGGTTTCAGTTTAACCAACAGTTAGGTAGAACAGAAAAAATTCATAATAAATTGGATTTTCCAGAAATAATGTTCATGGATAGGTAAGTTTATAAATGTTATTTCATCTCTGAATTTTAGGATTTTTGTCAATATTTAGAAGGTGTGATCAAAAAGTATGGTGAATTAATTTTTATAGCAGCAACTGCTGAAGCTACATCCATATGCTGTGATTTATCCAGTAGCATGATCATCTGAGACTAGCAGGGACAAGTTTTAACACATGCAAAAATGTCAATCAGCTGCCAGAGCTGCTAGAGTGAGGTTTAGTTTATTGTGTCTGTCGCATTACATAAATTTCGAAAAACGCATTAACATTAACTTTTGTTTTAAGTTGCAAAAGAGCACACGAAATGGTTAAATTGGTGCACAGCGATAATGTGGCAATTCTGAAGACTGTGTACAAGTAGTATGTCCGGTTTAAAAACAGAAATGAATCTGTTGAAGACGAAGTGTGAAGGACATACAGTAACCTCAAAAACAAAAGAAAATGTTCACAAAGTGAAAACAATGAGTCGTTTAAACAAACAAATGACTATTAAAGAGTTACCGGAAGTCATTAACATCTCATACGGTTCTGTTCAAAGCATTTTAATTGATGAGTTGCAAATGAGGTGAGTGAGAGCAAAATTTGTTCCCAAACTTTTGAGTGATGAACCGAAGGAAGATGGTGTTTCGTGAGTTTTTGGTCGGGAAAGGTGTTCCTGCCTTTCCACATCCACCTTACTCACCAGATTCTGTTCCACGTGACTACTGGCTCTTCCAAAAAATCAAAACTGCTTAAGGGAAAACGTTTTGACACCATCCTTAACATTGAGAGAGGCACGACAGAGCAGCTGAAAGCCCTTCCGAAAGACGCCTTCCAGAAATGATTCCAATTACAGTCAACGTTTGGATAAATGTATTGCTTGCCAAGCACACTACTTTGAAGGAGATTAAATCAAATTTTATCTAACCTTCTTACTTTTTTTTATAAAAAATTATTCACCGTATTTTTTTATCACACCTCGTATTAAAATTCTGTATAAAGAAATTGTTTTAAACACATTTTTATTTCTTTAGTGAGTTTTTTTCTTGTCAACATTTTGATTGATCACTATTACAGGTTTGCCAACTGATCTGTATCTTGCGTAGTTGCTCCGCAAAAATAGGGAAGCTCCGCGAAAAGTTATCTTGCTCCACATTTCCTGGCGGAGCATTTTCAAGCATGATATAGTGTTAAAAGCTGTTTCTCATTTTTATGTTAGTACTTAACGTGATTATCAAAGCTCAAAATTTTAGATAAGTGGTTTAGTTTTTATTTCATTGAATTTTATGTAAAATACCGAGCAGCTCTGCAAAATTTCAAAATGCTCTTCAAATTGTTTCCCCAAGGTTGGCAATCCTGCTATTAGTTAAGATTTGAATCTTTATGGTAATCTAGCATCACTAAGTTTTTTGTGACTTTAATTTGGGCAGAATTTTGAAATTAAAATTTAAGTCATTAGATTTTCTAGTTCATTAAAAAATTGAGGTTTCATTGAAGGATACTACTTACCAAAACAAAGGTTTGTGCTATAAAATACTTTTATTCTATCTTATAAATGTATTGGATGCCTTTTCAAAACCTTAAAGTTAGAAGGGAAATTAGCTGTGATTAATAAATAGTTTTTAATTAGAGTTTTCAATTTAATTTATTTGATCTTTATTAGATCTAACTGTTGTTTTCAATATGCATTTATTTTCAATGAAACTACCTA
The DNA here is from genome assembly GCF_026930045.1 of Uloborus diversus. Taxonomy (NCBI): domain Eukaryota; kingdom Metazoa; phylum Arthropoda; class Arachnida; order Araneae; family Uloboridae; genus Uloborus; species Uloborus diversus. The sequence goes on along the minus strand of NC_072737.1, from coordinate 80,618,021 downwards.
CATCAATCTATTGATATAAAAAATTGGCTTCATAATCACAAATCAATAAAATATCAATAAATAAAAGTAGGAGAAAGAATACAAAATATTTTCATCAATGATGGTGTGATGAGATGCATTTTATGTGCTTTTTTGGGAACCAAGTTTTTATTTCTTCCACCTCTTTGATCAATGACTTGTTCTTTTATAAAAGTTAATTTCAAATGATTTCTATATTTAAGGGTGCTTACATTTGATAAATGGTAAAGTTTAACTTAATAAATAATTATTTACTGAGTGGCTCTTTGAGTATAGATATGTCGGCTCTTTTATTGAGCTTAGACAAATAAAAACTTGCCTTTATTGTAAGCTTTCTTGAGATTTTTTACTGTTTAGCTTAGATTGCTCAAAATTGTACCCAGTTGTCATAGGAAAATTCGGAAGCATCAATGCTTTAAAATTCAGAATTTAAAACGTTTACCAATTGGCAAGCATTCCTACAAAAATGCATTATATAGATTCTGGAATAGGTTATCGTATTTATCTTCGATAAAAGTAATTCATCAAAATGCTAAATTGGTGCAAAGTGTTACGATACACTGTTAATTCAGTCAACTTAAAAAAAAAAAAAATTGCAGTCATCCATATTTTTCTGACAAATATCTTTGTTTTCCTGCTAATGTCCACTCCAGAGGGTTTTATTGTATTACCTTTTAAGTAGGAGCATATATAAGCAAAATTTTAGAATATCCTAGCAACCCTGGAGTTGAGGTTCTTGAGGCTAAATATAAGTGGGATATCTGAGGACAAGGTTTTTCTATGCATGGTGTTCATCTTGGCCATTGTTGGTATACATTTTCATTTTATTGAAATATTTGGCTGAACTTGAAATGCATTCATTTACTACTTGGTCTAGTCCAACCATGGATTGTATAGAATTTTCAGAAGTCCAGATGAGACGAATCTATCTGAATGAGGGGGAAAAGTAAAAATTTGATGCGTGCATTCCGTTCATTTGAACAAGACTGCTTCTGCAAAACCTGACATCGCTAAAAATAATAGATTTGTCCATTTCCGACTGTAAAATGGATGTTTCTTTCCATACAATCCGTGGTCAGACAATAGTTAAATTAATAAATGTGTATAGCTGGCTTTGTTCCTCAACTGCTTATCATAAAATTATAAATTACACTATGATAAAATAAAGATACGCTTGTGGCGCATGATGGTTGATTAATGTGTCATATCAATTTCATGCTTTTTATTTTGAGTTTGTAAAAAAAAAAAAAAAAAAAACTTTTGATTTCTGTTTAGCATTAATATAAACTTTTCTAGGTATATGGAGCAAAATAAAAGTACAACTCGATCAATTAGAGAAAAAGTTCGACGGTTGAAAGCTGAAAGACATGAGCTCCAAATCCAACTAGAAAAGTAATTATTAATATTAATGTTATATTTAATTTATGATAATAGCTAGAAAGGGCCTGCAGGCTGTTAATTTAATATATTTCAGATTAAAATTTCAATCCAAGACATGACATAAGTAATAAATAAATACCCTTGCTTTATATATAAGTTGAAAATATGAATAACAAAAACAAAAAAAGTACAATTGTGCACAGAAATTGCCATTTCGTTGGATGTTTTTACATTTAAATGCTCTTTCCTTTTTTTTTTTTTTGTTCGTTCGTTTAAAAGTGTTTTCATAAGCTTTTATGCAGTATCTTAGAAGAAAAGTAATTTTTCTTAAACATACATGCGAGATGTCCAAATGCTGTTACGATCTTGACGCCGATAATTCTGTCCGTTTAGTTATAATTTTTAGATGATCCACTGTCTTCTAACCTCAATAAAAAAGGTTATTATAATGTTATCTTTTTTAATACATCGGAATTTTGCATAATTAATACGTTACACATTGAACAATACATAAATTATAGTGGAAACATGGCTGGTTATGATCGCAACGAAAGCCATTTTGCGCGAAAATTGCCAAGCAAACCTCCGTTGGCGACAACACAGTATACGATAAGCTAAAGGTTACCCGAGTGGAATTCCAGTTTGACAAATGTAGTTTATCGTCAGCTGCACCAGTTTTGGCGAAGTTATCACCTGCGCTAGCATTCCCCCCCCCCCCCCCCCCCCCCCCCCCCCCCGCTTTTATCATTTTAGAATTTTTTTTTCTCTTCTTTCTTTTGGAAACATAATTTAACGATCTCCAAATAGAAATACGAATTTCTTTTTTCAATAATTTTTTTTAGACATCGTTTTCATTCTTATGAGATTAGAAAAAATATTTATTATTAAAACTGATGATGTCACTTTTTATATTTGTATTATTTTTAATTTGAAGCATTTTTTTACCTTTCATCAACTTCTTCAAAATCATTCCAAAACTTTATTATATGTAAAGAGCAGTATGTATAGCCATTCAAGTACTTCATTAATATCCTCTTTATTATTAAATTGCAAAATTCAAAAAGTAGTAAATAAAATTTTCATTGGAAATGTTAAAAATCAGATTAACAATTGTCAAAAATGGTGAAACTTACATTATGATGATGTCCAAAATCCGTTACCTACAGGACAACAATGTCCAAAATCTGTTACCTACAGACTGCTGATTTAATTTGCTAATTAACAATTTTTACAAATACCTGCTGTCTTTTCATGTTCATATATTGTGTTCTAGGTATGCATACTATAGAATAAAAGCAAAATTGATGTCAAATTTGAAAATTTTTGAAATTGCTCAAAGTTAACTTTTTTGTTCCCACCTTTTGAGAACTGCCCACATGCCTACACACACGCATACCCCACACACACTTACATATACACACACACTCTTGATTGCGAAAAACATAATTTGAATTCAAGATGACAAAATTATTATTATTTTTTTTTTTGGCATTGAAAAAGATGTCCTTGTAATTGTGAAACACACTTCTGCAATACTTTTCAATTTTTTTAAAAACTTTTCTCTGTATCTAATACATAAAAGTATTGGGTTCATGAAAATTTTCAAGTGTACAAAATTTGCACCTTTTGGTGCTGTTTTTAAAAAATATTTGTATGTCCGTTTAAGCATCAGTAAATGTATTTCAACTTCTTTTTTTCTCCAAATTGTCAAAATGACACCTGCCCAATGCCCACGCTTCGGGTATAAACCTTTAGTTTGGGTTTTTTTTTTAAGTAATTTTCTTGAAAACTTTATATTATTCCATAGCATGGTGATTAAAGAAAAGTCAAGGAAGGATTAAGCTTTTTATGAAAATACAAAGGAGCAGTTAGCAAAAAAAGCTTGCTTGTGATCAGAATGACCCCTTTCATAATTCTAGTGTTCAGTAATTCTGTTGAGTGTTTTCAAGTTATAACTGGATCAAATCCCATTTTAGTGTGTTAAGAGTACCTACCCTATTTGAAAATTAAATTGTTTATACTGCTGTGGGCAGATAAACTTCAGTATCTGCAGAAATGAGTTTGCAAGATATTTGAAGAAAACACGCCCCCCCCCCCCCTACGCTTTTTTTTCCCAGCTGAAATCTAAGCTTGTACAATCAAGCTAACATAAAATAGAGTGGAAAATGCAAAACAGAAATTTGCAGTATCTGCTCTTTGCCTGCCCATGGCAACTAGTTGGCAAACCTAACCACTAGGATCTGTGCAGCATCATGAAGGCTGCACAGATCCTAATCACAGTATTGCAATGCTGCCAGGTTAGATTTGCCCCAAGTATAGCTAGAAATTATGCCCAACTAAACTAATTCAAAATATTTGAGCATAAGATTTTTTTTAATGCTAATTACGCAAAATGACCTGCATGCAAATTTTTAATTAAATTAAAATGTTTTACAACTATTAATTTAAAAAAAAAAAATTCATAACTTTATAAAGGAGATTTAAAAATAAATGCTATTCAGTTCTTTTTCTGAAATACCTTGCTGTCATGAACCAAATTTTTGTCCCAATTTTGCTTGAAATGTAGTTAAACTTCTGAGGTAATTAACTGTGAAAGTGCGCAATGCATGCAAGTGCGTGTTTCACCGTAAGGATTAATTTTTTATTACAACTTAGGTTTCGAATGTTATTGATTTTCATAACTTAAATCTATCACTTTGATAGAACTTATGAGCAAAATATAATTTCCAACTATTGTCATCATTAAAAAAAGTTTGAGGTATATGTAGTTGAGTTTTAGTAAATGATTCTTGCCCCCGATATTTCATTGCAATCTATTAGAATTTTTTAGGTAGATTTTTAGATTAGTTGAAACTATTCTTTTTCATTTCTTTCAAGAGAGATAGATCTTTAATTTGGAGTGAATAACTTATTTTTAAATAAAGTTTCATTTGGATTTTGTGATTTACGTAATAGTGTAGTGCATTGCCACTAAGAGGTCTTTTATAATTGCTTAATTTTTGCTGTAATTTTCAAAGCATCATAATTTTTCTTCCAATGAAATAATTAAAAAATATTTGGTTTTGTTTCAACTGTTTTAAACATGAGGCAATTTTTCTTTGAGCTCACAAGCCTTAAAATGAATCTTTTGTCCTTTTAAACTATAAATCCTTTTTAGATACCTTAATTATGGAACTGGACCCAAAAAAGTACCTCTTTGTGATGTTTTACAGTACACATTAGATTTTGCAGAAAGTAAAAAATGCAATGAAGATATAACAACCACTGAAGATGTAGAAATGGAATCTGCAGAATCTGTGTCTAGGTATTTTACATTTTTACTTGATTCTACATCTCATTTAAAACAGCAAAATAAAAATCTTTATGTGTATCTATGAAACTTGTTGAATTTATAGTAAATTCAATCTAATACTTTCAGTTGCTCCAAATATACTACTTATTAATATTTTTGGCAGATTTTTTCATATTTATTTTATGAGATTCAAAATAAATAAATCTAGCTGACATGTGCATTCACATTCTAAAGCTCACAATCTCTAGCCCAGCGGTAAAAATACAATGAAAACACCCCTTGAAAAAATTTACATATTCGCCAGTTAAAAAACTTTTGGACTCAATAACTTGCCAACTCGATAATGACTTTAAATTGCATAATCTTTTGTTGTTCAGTATACTTAATGAATTTGGTTTGGTTGTCTAAGAACTGTAGGCTACATCAAAGAGCCAAAAAAAAAAAAAACCAAAGATAATTCCTGCTGCATTACTTTTAATGCCTAAGATCACTTGATCCCGGGACTATTCAATTGAAAGCCGAGCGCTCTACTGACTGAGCTATCCGGCTCTCCCTTTTGATAATCCGAGCTCTGATTCAATATGTATCAAAAAATCGACTCATCCACTAAAGGACCTCTTTTTAGGTGATTTAAAATCTGACGTTTAAGAAAAGTGGTGCATTTTTAGATCCTGGGTCTATTTTTCATCGATAGCAGGCACAATAGGCTTTAAAATAACAGGTAAATCGTGGAATTTAAAAAAAGAAGGAAGATCTCGCAGACCAACATCAAAAGAGGCTAGAGAAATAATAAAGATATCGCAAATGATGATAGTTTTGATTACGCTCATAAATTTATGCAAAGATCACGTAAAATAAAACACAATTTGAGCTTTTGAAGAAATTTCAAAATTTAGAAGTCATGGACTTTGAATTGCACTTTATTATCATTATTATTGGAGCTATCTTTGTATCAAGTTTCCAAGTGTTATTCTGAGGGGACTTGGCTCTATGCTGTTTACTTTTAATTTATTATTGGTAAAAACTGCACTTTCTTGCATTGAATTTAGATGAAAATATCAGTGCTTATAACAAGCATCTGGGAAAGTATTATGCAGTTTGGCTTTGTACTTTTACAAAACTGTTAGTTAGAATATAAAGGATGTCCCAAAATTAATGCAAGATTTGAATTTGCCGCCATTTTTGCAATAAATGGTTGGCAACCCTGAAAAAAGAACAATTTGACAGCTGAGAGTTTAGGGTAATCAAAAATGGAGCGTTATACGATACAATAACGCGCTTTCATTATTGAACAATTGTTTCAAAAATAATGAAAGTTGAGGCTGGTCAAGCAGCTACTGTTATTGGCGCTCGGTATCGCAACACGGTAATGCACGTGTGGTTGTGGGCTTGTTGACATAGACCTTTGAATTCAAATAACTCCATAAGAAGAAATTTAAAAATGTTAAATCACATGATCTAGGGTGCCAATTCTGATCACCGAAATGAGAGAGTACGCAACTAGGAATGCCTCATGCAGTAATTGAAATGTTTCACTCTCTCTAGCTGTATGGTACAATAACACCCCATTTTTACTAACCCTAAACTCTCAACTGTCAAATTGTTCTTTTTTCATGGCTGCCAACAATTTATGGAAATAATGGTGGCAAATTCAAATCTTGCGTTAAATTTGGGACACCCTTTATTTCTCTCGAAATGTTTGTTTCTGTATGCTTTTGTATTCATTCAGGATTATTGATCTGTAGTATAATTTGTTATAACTGTTGCACTTCTTAGAATTAATTGTTGACATATCTATGTATGAGCTGTAAAATATCTATAACAATATAAAATGACATTGAGTGACTTTCTGCATTAATAATTAATTGAAATAAAATAAAATGAATGGCTTCTTAATTTACTGAATTATTTTGTAATTGACACATTTCTTTTTGTAACATAATTTCCCATCTGTGCAGTTGTATTGATAATATGGGTGGTGATTCTCCTTGTGCTTCTCCAAAAGCTATTTCATTAGAGCAAGCTCTAAGCCCTATGCATCCTGGAGGGATCTGCCGAACTCCTGTCAGGCGTGGTTGTGAGCAAGTAAATCATAACTGTGAAGAAACGGTGCCTTCTCCACAACATGTTTCTGAGATAGAGCTCAAAGTATTGCAGAACTGTTTGAAAAGGTGGCAAAAAGAAATTGAAATCAATGTTAAAAGTAAGAAAAAGCATGCAACTATAAATGTCATTCATTTTCTTCTTCCCTTTTGTGTTTAAGCATAATTTTGGGAGGAAAAACAGAAAAGAAAATGAAGTAAAATATTTGCAACCAAAAAAGCGGCAATTATAAAACATGACATGGGGAGACTATCTGAAAAGTTTCTTGATTGGTTTTTCAAAACTATGCACATGCTTTAAAATTTTTATTGATCTAACCCTTAAATGCATGATTTTTGAAAAAAAAAAAATTTTTGGCTTTAAAATTATGTTCCAATCACAATAAAAATACTTTAAAAAATCATAGTTTAGTTTAGGCATGGTTTATGGTTAAGCAACAATTTAGCAACATTGAGCTTTATCTGAAAAAAAAAAAAAAAAAAAAAATCAAATGTCCCAAATCATCGACAATAATTGCAAAAATGCCTTACTATTTAGTATCAGCAAAACTTGATTTGTCATAGTATTATTTAAAGTAAGCATTTTCAAGTGCATTAAAATGAAAAAAAAAAGGAAAGAAAGGCAAAAAAAAAACTTATATTTGCGAATGCCGAAAAAAAAATATCCCCTCCACCCTTCAGATTGATGCATTTTGGTGTTTAAAATTAATGTAATAGCATCTTCAGTGAGTATTTTCTTGGTTATTGGCAACTACAGAGTTTCAATCTGCCCTTATAGTATTGTAGAAGACTAAATTAGATACATTGCCAAATAGCAACACAGTGCACTTAGGGGTTAAGTCGTACATTCAGATGCTCAATATTTCATCCATAACTTCTGTATTCTTGTGTAAACTGCTACAGAAATCAAGTATTGATAAAAAATAACACTTCATATACAATTCGGCCACTTAAAACTGATTAGTTTTCTGAGAGCATTAAAAAATTTTTGTAATGTTCTTTTAAAAATTATTTTATTCACATTTATTTAAGGTTTAATTTTAGATAATGCTGTGATGGAACAGTTGTACCAAATGCTCTTTTGTGCCAAAATGGAAAACTCTGCCCTTTCTTGTCTTTAAAACGATTTTACAAGGAACTGTGACAAATCAAGAAAACCCTGCCAATGTGTCAGTTGTCGAGAGATATTACTGTGAACCTGCTCAAATATCTGTTGGGTGAAATCTTAACTCTGCATAACTCATCAAAAAGAAACGATATCATTTTGAGTATTGAAAGGAATCAGCAAATATGGATAAAAAATGTTTACAAAATGTTGTACATGCAATTGCTAATTTTTAAGTCAAGTTTCTTTTAATTATTTTTTCAAGAATTTAAATATATTTTGTGATTTTTCCCCTAATCAATTTGAATTATGATTAATTACAGCTGTTCGTTCTTACCAGCTTAATTATTAGTTTGTTCTGAAAAATATTAGTTTTAGAGCTATATGCATTTGCGAGTTTATTTCCTCAAGAATGCTGATCAGTAAATTCTATAAGAAACACCCATTGTATGTTGAGGAACAAAAAGGCTACTATATTTAAGTGTAATTTGTGAAGTAAATATTTTTATTTTTCAAAATTCATATTAATTTTTCAGGTCTGCAAGACAATATAGCTATGATTGATAACACCATTAAAGAAATATATAACAATCCATTTTTACAACAGGTTTGTATTTTTTCAAGTTTTCTGATTTTATGTTTTAAAAAATTTGGTCTACAATGAAACCAGTGTCAAAAATTTTCCATTTTCGAGGGACCAGGTATAAAAACTTCTTAAACAATAAAACTTTTTGAATGGAAAAAAAAATAGCTATGAAAATCAATAATTTATCTGTTTGATAAAAATATAAGTATATTGAATTGTAACACTTAAGTCACATTAACAATTTTAAATGCAAGTTATTATTAAAAATTGTAAAACTAACTTTTTTTTTATTGTTTTTTTTTTTTTCTTTGCTAGTGTAGAAACATTTGAAATCATCTCATCTTAAGCATTTGGAAATTTCAATGTAAAATGGGCAATTAAAATTTTCTTCGGCTTGATTCAAAATGCTGTTTTTATTTATTTTGTTTCATTTATTTATTAATATTTTGGATGGGCATGACCTTTTCTTTATGTGAGACAGAGAAATAAATTCAATTTTTACTACAGGAAGCTAGCATTGATTACTGGTTTATTGATAAATTTGAAACAAAAATTGTACACATGTTTTGAGATTGAAGGGGAGCTATGAGAGATGAACTATTCTGCCATGGGTAGGTAAAAGGCAGTAACTGCAATTTTTTCATTTTTGTCATCTGTTGTGTGATAGCTTTATTGTACTAGCTTGCTTATTTGATTTCCACTGAAAAAAAGGCTACGTCTAGTTCTAACATTTCCCTATTATTATCATTGAATCCAACACACATTTCTTCAAATATCTCAAATTCATTTCTGCAGATACTGCCATTTACCTGCCCACGGCAGTATTGACCTGCATAGGGCCTTGTCCTGGAATGCAGTCAAAAAAGAGCTTTCCTGCAGCTTTGTGTTGGTTTGACTATTTTTAAAAATGAGTTTAATTTCTTCTGAAAAATAGAGCTAAAAGTTCATCTTTGATTCTTTAAACTTCATATGATATTATATTACCATGTCCTTAATTACACATCAGTTTGGCAACTGCACTGATGATGATTTGTGCTAGACTGTATGGAGTTAAAAAATGGTTTCTGCAGTTCTTTGGTTAATTGGTAACCAAAGAAATGCAAAGATATTTTAACTGTTGAGCGTGCATAAATTCAGTAAAACATGTAAAAAATACTGTTCCTTTTGCATATTGCTTTTTAATGATAAAAAGTGCAGGTCTTTTATATTTCATGATAATTAATTGTTAAAATGATATCGCATCAAAATCTTTAATACAATCTGTGTAAACAAATATATGTATGGAGCTCATGTCTAGTCGTACTAGTCTTCTTAGGAATGTTTGGAGTATAGGGCTGAATCTGGTAGCAATAGATTCAAGATCTTATTGCAGCAATGCAGGCCAACTTTTTAAAAATTCTGTTTAGGAAATTTTCTATTTTTATTGTTCTTTGAGGTATGCTGCCGTGCTAAGTGCAAAAGTGGTATCTGTAGTGGAGCTCAAAATGAGAAATTCATGATTAAAGTTTTACAACTTGTTTGATTTGTGACTTAATTAAATGTTCAACGCATGATAGTTGTTTGGTAAATAACTTATCTAACCTACATAGGAGTGTATTTTTGTAAAAATCTTAATTTAAAATTAATGAATGCAGTTAAGACAAATTTTCTTTTCAAAACCTTTTCATATGCTAGGTTAATTTCACCATAAGTGACTATTACTTAAGCATTTTTATGAGCAGCTGCTCAGATATGACAGAAATAGCTTAGTAAAATGCACTTAATGTATCTTTAAATAGTACTCTGCTTTATTTGGACTTAGCTTCTGCTTTATTTTGTTAATATATTCGAAGAATGTGTTGATGTTATCATTTATAATGTTTTATTTTCTAGATTCATTTTTACCCAGCATGAAGATACTTAAATAAAAATATAATTGGTCGTAGAATGAAATGAGTTTTTTTTTTTTCATGAAAGACTTAGATAAGAATATTTTAAATGCATTTCATTTTTAAGAATTTGCTTTTTAAATAAAAATTTGAACAGAAAAAGCTGAACATTGACTTGAACATTTATCCAAAGTAGTATTAGTTTTTATTTTCGACCTATATCAACTATTTAACGATAAACTAATTTTAGTACTCTGTTACAATAAACTGCTATGTTAGTAAATATGCTGCTTTACTAAGGTATCAAAAGGAAAAACTTGTAACTGCGCAGATACCACTTTAGAGGCTTTGTTAGATTTTTAATTTAAACTTTCACAAAAAGTGAAAGAATCATTTAATTTGAAAAAAGAATCATTAAAAATGCGTTTTTGCATCATGCAGAATCGATCGTTTTTCGATGTAAACATTGCATCACGTTGTGACGTCATTCGTGTGATCGGGCGCGATAACTCAGTCAAATGAATGAACTTTTGGGTGAACCGAGGCACCAGTTCATTGTATCTTATAACCGCGAGATTTTGTTTAGATTGAGTTACTTTTTGATTGGCAGCACAACTTTAACTTTCTTGCATTGGCAACACATCTTGTGTTTTGCATATTCTTAATTCGAAAGCCATGTGAAGACTTTAAATACTTTGGGCGATCTTTTTCGCTCTCTCTCACCTCTCATAACCGTTATGTGTTGCATGTTGTAATTTGTCGTTGTTTGTAATGTCTGCCAGTGCTCTTTACTCCTGGCAGGTCGTAATAGTCTACAACGTGATGTTAATTTTAAAGTTCTGAAATACCTTTAGGCCTATTTTTGTATGTTCGAAGATGCTTTATTTTCCATGGAACCAGCATGCTCGTAAATTGAACTTTGTTTCGTTGTATCATAGCGGCAGATATACTTACTTTCAAAATGTTTTTTAAATACTAATAAGGTTGTTGTACTACAACTTCAGCAATCTCTAAAGGTAATAAATACAGATTTTCCTTGAGAAAACTACAGCTCCTCGTGTTTTTTATTTTCTTCAACTTCAGGCTGTGGACATGTTTTGCAGGTTCACTTCTACTAGCAGTGTAGTCATTCTAATTCCACTACACTTAATGCTCACAAGTGGTTATGGGCCCAGGTCACCTGGACTTTGCAATTCCTGGCCATAACCTGAAGAACTTGGAGAGTTTGAATTTTTATGCTCTGAAGAATTTTTGAACATCGTGAATTTTTGAAAGTATGGAAGTCTCTACAATACCTTTACTAAATTCCTTTAGGCCTATTTTGTATGTACGAAGATGCTTTATATTCCATGGAACCAGCATGCTCGTAAATTGAACTTTATTTCGTTGTATCATAGCGGCAGATATACTTATTTTCAAAATGTTTTTTAAATACTAATAAGGATGTTGTACTACAACTTCAGCAATCTCTAAAGATAATAAATACAGATTTTCCTTGAGGAAAACTGCTCCACATGTTTTTATTTTCTTCAACTTCGGGTTGTGGGCTGTTTTGCAGGTTCACTTCTACTAGCGGTGTAGTCATTCTAATTCCACTACACTTAATGCTCACAGGCTTAGTATTTGTCACTTATAATTCAAATTGCCTTAGCAAACTAAGCAAATTTGCAGTTACGACTTTTTTCTTAAAGCATTTTTTAATATTTCGCATTCACAAATCGCCAAAAAACGTGAGATTCAGGTAAATTAAATTACTAACGACCACCTGGTGACAATAACTCAATTTTGATAAAATGTGCAGATAACCACATCTGAGGTGCAGATAACCACATCTAAGCTTAGCACGGCAATATGCGTCTTTTCTCTTCTAACTGTTTGTGTGTTGCACTTCTCAGAGCTTAGGGACCTAGGTCAGTTCCATGAAGATATCTTGATACATACTTTGCAACAGAAATTATTAAAATTTATGTATCTAAATGCAGATTACATTTTTCTGTTCTATTTCTGCTTCTGTATTTAATAAAAATGTTTGTGTGAACTAAATTAAACACTTGAACATTAACTTTACTTTTCTTCTTTTTTTTTTTTAATTTCTTGCAGAAACCATACCGGTTGCATGCTGTTTTAGTTCATGAAGGACAGGCAGCTTCAGGGCATTATTGGGCATATGTTTTCAGTCCTAGAAAAAAACTTTGGCTGAAATTCAATGATGTTACTGTATCAGAAGCCAAATGGTCTGAGCTTCAAAAGGATTCTCTTGGTGGTCATAACTATGCTTCTGCATATTGCCTTTTATATGTGGACGAAAAGAGGCCAGAATTATTTGATGGTAATTAATACGAAATTTTATGACTTTTTCATAGTATATTAAATCAATAGTATGAATTTTTCAACATAGTGAACTCCTGATTATCCATAGAATAGTGTTGCATCCATAGAATAGTGTTGGAATTATAAGGTGAATTTCAGATTATTCTGCAAAATAGGTAAAACATGCATACTTGCCAACTCAACTGTTTTTTATGAAAGACTCCCGTTTTTTACGTCTATCTCCCGATTTCCCTTTTTTTACCATTTTCTCCTGTTTTTACAGTTTTTTCAATCCATCATGAAAATATTTCAGTTTCTTCTCAATAGATGGCGCCTGTTTCTAGTCATCCATAGAGATCCTATATACAGAGAGATTGGACAATGGCGCGCCCCTGGCCGCCATGTTTAGTTCAAGTGTTGTTAGCTCGAAATGCTGTGCTGTGTGAATTTCTAGATTTCCCACAGAATATAGGACATGAAATTTTTGAAGAATAGACTGATTTTTCCTCTCCTTGTATTTTCATCAAACGGAGTGAGCGCCAAGTTTGGCAATCTGGTGCCAATCGTTTCGTATCATCATAGCACTTACAAAGGAAATTTTTTTTCTCAAAAATTTGTTCATAAAGATAGAAAACAAACGTATACTTGTGATCTGCACATTTCATCTCATAATATCATAACTAGCTTCTTTTTTTTTCGATACAATGTACCTTGATATTTGGGGCAGATGATGCATTACGGTCTATGGGAATTGAGCATTTTGGACATAAGATGACCGCCGCTCTGAAGTTGTCCAATCTCTTCATATTTAGGATCTCTAGTCATCCATCAATTCTAGGGGAAAGTAGAACTCCCTATAGTGCATAAGAATATGGACTGAAACCAATTTTTTCCCCAGGGATGGGAAAAGGCCCAAATAGGTTTTCTGCACCAACTTGCAACAAAGCTACATTATGGGCGATCCTGCGCCTTTTTTCCTTAAGCATAATATGTAGGAAAGCCAAAAAAGGGTCCCAGCTAAGTACTTCATTTTCTCTGTATTTATTTGTACGCTGCAATTTTTTTTTTTTTTTTTTTTGAAAAATGTCATTTTCCAATTTTTATTTATTTATTTAATTTTTTTTCAAAGTTTATTTTTTAGTTGGTGCCAAATTTAGTGTGCATTGAACTGAAAGAATTGGCTTGTTGAAGAGCTTTTAATTTTTCCAACTGATAACTTAATTTGTAAAAATTTATTTTTGGAAGCTTTCCACAAAGCATGTGCTTTCTTCAAAAATTGCTGCAGATTTCAATCTTTTTGCGTCTTGAAAATGGTCAATTTGTGATTACTCGAATATTACTATAACTCAACTAAGTTTTTATCAAGTCCCGATCCCTTTGTCTTTAATTCCGTGCTAATTGTGCTCAGTAGCTTGAAGTTAACTTCCAGAAGTTTCTAACTCTTCTTCTCGAAGTTTCTAACTTGAAGTTTTTTCAAAGGTAACTTGAAATTTATTTTAAAAAAACGGAAGAAAAAGAAAAGAAAAAAATATATTAATTCAAGTGATTATGAGAGAAAAACTCATTCACCTTCACTAAGACCTCTAAAGCAAGGAGAACACCTGTTGAGCCAATGTGCGATAAAGAAGTTACACATGCAAAAATGATTATAGCTTGTTTTCTTTTGTTGTACTGTACTGTACTGTTTACACTTAGACATGTTGCTGGACTACGAATCTGCTTTTAAGCTGTCAAGTTGAGAAGTCAACCTATTGTACCTTTATTCAAAGGCTGATCTTAGTTAAGATGCGTTCCCATTCATTCTTTAGTTTGATAAGTTCGATCATTTCCTGATAAGTTCCAGAGAGAGAGATAGTTTTCTTTAGGTATCTAAGCGAAAGCTAAAAGCCCCAGCCTTAGAAAGTAAAGTAAATCTTATTTATAACATTGAACAGAATCTAAAAATCAAAAGGAAAGGTAATGCGTTGAAATATGGCTCCAAAAACTCTGTCAATGATATTAAAAGAGAAACTTCAAAAGCAGTACGAATTCATGAATCCGAATTTGAAATGAATGAAGATGTACACCTTTCCTGAAGTAGAATCGGCTCTATTCAAGTGGTTCCAGCAGTATCGAATCAAAGCAATGCCATTCCTGTAAGTAGTAGATGTTTGCTGCATGAGAAAGCAAAGAACTTTGCTATATTACTGAACATAGAAAATCACCCCACCATTGCTGGATGGCTGGAGAAGTTAAAGACCAGACACAACTTCGTCTTCAGAACCTTTCACGGAGAAACTGCATATTGTGCTTAAAAAGTTTTAAGTTCTGTAATTTTGTCTGTTATATGTACAGATTAATTAAAATATTCGATGGTTTTTAAAATTAAAATGTCAAAAACCGAAATTAGCGGCAATTCGAACTTCTGATAAGTCGAAGTTTTTCGGTCCCGAGTTATCAAGAATTGACTTTATTTCAATTACAGTGAAACTTTGAGTCGAAAACTTCGATTAGCCGAAGTGAATATTTATTCTTGTCTAACTGAATGGAGAACTAATGTTATTTATTTTCAATAAGACAAATTTCTTTGAGTCGAAATAGTCAATAAGTTGAATTTTATTTCTTGACTGTCGTCAAAGTTTCCTTGTTTACGTAATTCTATAAGTCAAAATCTTTTTTTTTTCTTCTGAAAAAGTATGATCAGAAAAAAAAAAAAGAAATCGGCGACATTGCTTTGCATCAAAAGCATCTAAACTATGTGGATCAAATAAATCTCTGAATTCGATTATAAGCAAATAATTTTTTTTTCCGAATCATTGTTTGCTTCATTTCCTGCCATAGAAAAGAAAAACCTGCTCATAGGAAAAACCAAGGCTTTGATTAAGGAAAGCCCGAAAATGGGATTTAAAAAATGACAAAGACTGCGCATACTTGGGATTATGAAATAATTCCACTTTTAGTGAAAACGGGAGAGGGAGGGATTATGGACTACTTTGGGGATTTTGCTGTATTTACGAAGTGGCTGGTCTTTCCAAGCCTGACTTTTTTCTTTCGTTTTTATAAAAAGCTAATGTTTGTTGTGCCGTTTCATTGATTCCTGAACGTTTGGAAGTGGCCTTAAAAAAAAAATTAAGGGAATAATTAAAATTTTAAGCTACCAAAAAAAGTTGAATTTGATTGCAGGGTTGCCACGCACCGGGAAAACCTGGAATTGTCAGAGAAAATGAAAATGGCTGAAAATCAGGGAAAATGAAAAATTACATATTTCCGATCGTTCTTAGCGCAGCCCGCGGTCTATGACGTCAGAAAAAAAAATAAACTTTCAGCCTTGTTTTTTTCGCCGCCATTCCCTTCCCATTCGTCATTTTGTCATTCCCCCTCTTTCTTCTTCCCCCTGCAGTTCTTTTTATCAACTCTCTGCCATTGGCCGGGGCCTTCGCGATTCTCCTCTACTACTCTCGCTTTCTCCGGGCCGAACACTGCGTTTCGTGACGTCACACTTTGAGTCCTTCCTTGCCATTCTAAGTAGATAGACTGGGATCTGAAGGGGGTTAAGCATACATGGAAAGGCTGACGCAATATTATTTTTGATTATTGTTACAGGCACTATGGTGATTATGAAACCACATGTCGTTGCCCCTCTGGGTGGTCGACAACTGCGGGGGAGGGGGGAAAGCATTGGGGAGAGCCGTTTGCTAAAATATTCATAACTCGAGAACTACTTGAGATAAAACACTGAAAAAAATGACAATCGACGCAACAAAACAAGGGCTTTATAAAAGCTAAATATGATTATGGTCCTATCTTTGTTAGTGAAATAGTTATCTGAGTGAAATTCCATTTTTCGCAAACAGACAAAAATTTTGAATAAAATATGCAAAACGACCTTTTTTAAAAGAAAAATTCTAAATCAAAATTGTTTGATTTTTTCATATAAATAAAACCCAAAATATCATTATTCAGCCTGTTAAAACTATTTAAGTACTGTTAATGCGCTGAAAAACTAAATGACAGTAGCAAGCTCAAACACTATTCGCAGTATAGTTCGGGATCTGAAGGGGGGTTTTGAGTATGCATGGAAGACCTGACGCAAAATTATTTCTGATTATTGTTGCAGGCACTAAAATGATTATGAAAACACATATCACCACCCCCCCCCCCCTCGGCGGTCGAGAAGCAGTGTGGGGACGTCGTTTACGAAAATGCTCATAACTCACGAACCGTAGGAGGTAAAGCACTAAAAATTTGGCAAAAGATGCAATAGAACAAGGACAGAAGAAAAAAAAACATATATATTTTGTTTTTCCGTAAAATATAAAGTTGCAACTTTTGCTTTTTTCAAATCATCTGCTTTTTTTTTTTTAAATAGTGTTAGCAAAAAATTATTCACAACAATAATAAGCAATCATCAAAACATGGTCTCTTTCACACAATCTTAAGTAAAGTTTTCAATAATACGATTTTTCAAACAAAAACATTTAAAAAATAAACCCTTACTTA
The DNA here is from genome assembly GCF_026930045.1 of Uloborus diversus. Taxonomy (NCBI): domain Eukaryota; kingdom Metazoa; phylum Arthropoda; class Arachnida; order Araneae; family Uloboridae; genus Uloborus; species Uloborus diversus. The sequence goes on along the minus strand of NC_072737.1, from coordinate 80,600,881 downwards.
ACATGAAATCCGTCAGTAACTAGATACTCTCAAAGTAATGATCAATATCAAACTTTTTGCGATTTGAAACAAAGGAGATGTGAAAATAATGAACAAAAGATACGCATCAGACATTTTAAAAGATCAAAATTTATTACTAAATCAATAACAAAATTGTGCTTGCATCAACTACTTTTATAGCAAGTAAAGAGCAAATAAATTCGAGGCATTTTTTAGTGAGGTAGCTATGGTTAATGTATATAAAAAGTAGCAATTCAGTAAGTTGTTGACGAAAATGGCGTACCAATAGAAGTTACATATTACTTCATTGAAACATATTGACGTTTCCATTCAATCTTTGAACCATTCATGGTTTTACAATTTTCATTACTTATAAAGAAAATGCAAATAAGACCGTTGCCAATCAAATGATAGTCACAGTTTGAAATGAAATATGCATATGTATTACTTTAAATATTGATCAATGCCCACTGAGGAAATGCTGGTTTTTTGAAGATTTCTCACGGAACATTTGCAACTGAAACTCATTGACCTGTGAAAATAGTTTTCTTTTGTTATTTTGCGCTTTCTTCGTGTCATTTCTCACCTTAGAATAATTATTAAGAAATATATTTGCTAAAATAGACGCACATTTACTTCCTAGAATAATGTTATCGTTGCCACATATACATTCCCAATCTCCACCAACTTCAAGCAGCTCAACTTTCTCCATGACAAGTTGAACAAAGATGCTTTTCTGGTTTCCCATTTTTAAAAATTCTTCCTCATATGGTTTCGATATTAATTTTTGAAAAATTAAGTACGATTCGACAGCAATATCAACAGGAAATTTTTGTGGCCATTTTAAGCTCCCTCTGTCAGTGAGCATAAGATATTGATCAATATCTTTAGAACTTTCAAATTTTAAATCCTTATCTTTACACAATCTTTTGGGGCAATATTTGCATTTTATGCGTTGAGTCACTTGAAAACTTACATAACCTGCTATATAAATTAAAACTGACAACTGGTTCGCTTAGTTCGACATTATCTGTCGAGTTGAGCACTTTGTACAAACCATCAGGAACATTACATCTATTTGTTAGTGCTGAATCTTCCCATGCCAACTGTTTGATTTGAAAGTGTCCAACTTTGTCAGAATATAAATCCATTAAGCTTAAAATTTTTAATTTATGTTCTGACTCTAGAATTTACCTGTAAGAAACGTTATAATTCCCCCCACTCATTTGTCGATATTGACCAAAGCGTGCTTCGAGTTGGTCAGTTTGAAATTTTCCCAGTAAAATAAATTCTGGTTTAAATTTCTCGAAAACGTACTTAGTCAGTGCAACTAAAGATGCTGAAGTAATCTGAAGAGCAATACAAGTTTCTTTGGACAACATTCCTGCATTTCCAGGAATACCTAGCTCCTTTTTTTCATTACCTTTCATTAGTTTCAAATCTAACCAAGCATTTACCCACTTTAAAAAATCTTCTAAATATTTAAAATTTTCATCATTAAGGCTTCGAATTGGATGGCAATATAAGTCCTTAGTTTTTAGGCCTTTTTTTTTGAATGCTTTACCTTAACAACTTTCCACCAATTAGCAATATGACTAATAAAGGCTTTAGTACCGTAGCTGTCAAAATTTAATTCTTCAGAGTTGAGTGATAAAGCAGTACTGTTACTTTCATGAAATAAATTTATGGCATATATCGCACTTTGTCTTTCAGTAGATGTAGGATATAAAACTTCCTGTGATAACTTAGGAGCTTGTTTCACAGTTTGAGTTTTTTCCATTTCATAAACAGATTTAATATGCATCAAATCAGTTTTTAAAATTTCTGAAAAATTGGTCGGGTTGGGATAATATAAGATTTGATCTTTACCAGTTATTTCTCATAGACTTTATTAAATGAACTGTATCAAATAAAAGAAAAATTTTTTCATCAGGGGAATATGGATGTGTAATAAATGGTTTACGTGTACCTTCACAAAACAAAGTAAACATATTGCGGTTAATACTGTTATTATCGCTAATTATTGTTAGAACAACATATCCAGAATCGTATAAAAATTTTATAACCCTGGAAGTATACTGGAACAGACATTCAGCTTTGAGATTTTTTACAGGAATCATAGAGACCACATCCTTCTTTTTAGAAAACATAGATGTGATCATAAAACATTGAACTGTTGTTGCCTCACTTTCTGAATTTACAGAAGTGCCAACAAGTTCACCACCTTTATAACTGATTGAGGGGAAAACATAAATCTCATCTAAGAGCAAAGTTACAATTTTTTCGTTTTTTTGCAACAGAGTAGTTTTTTGTTTTAAATATAAATCGTGTTCACTATCGTAAATAGCAGTTTTTGGAAGAAGTGAATTTGACATTCTTTTCAAGTAATTAGGATGAGGCAAAGTAAGTACACGGCTTTCTCTTAACATTAAATAAGCTGCAGGAAATGAAAAATGTAATTTGGCAGCCCAAAAAAGAATTTCAGCGCTGTATCGTGGTTGCTTATTGTTAAAAAGGAAAATCTGTTCCTTTAAAAACCTTACCTGAAAGGCTCTCTCATCGCATTCATCCATTCTAGTGCAGCACTCATCTAAAATATTTGCAACCAGCGATAGCTTTTGATCAAACGAAATAGTATCAATTTGATACCTGGATAAAACTTCAAATAGACTTTCTAATTTTGTCCACTTGTCACATTTTTTCTGTGGTCCAAAAATATATGAAAAATATTTTGTATCCAGTTCACAGCTTGAACTCCAAATCCGAACAGTCATGTCTTTGTAAATTTTGAAGGAAACTGTTACTCGAGGGATGTCCGTTTCTTCTATATAATATGCCAGACCGAAATCCTCACTAATTGCTCATTTTAGTGTAGATAAGTCTGGTGCGGATATCCTAAACGAGTTTACATCTGCATGCCAGGCGCCTACTGAATCGGTACAGGATTTTATAACTCGGGTAGAGAGTTTGGCTTTAAAATGCTTCAAGAAAGAGGACGGGGAGGATGTAGTCACACCCAGCTTTAAAAGCAAACTGCTTCTAAATCAAGTAATTAACGGGATGAGGCATGAGATAACGGCAGAATTAATAGTGCGTAACCCAAAAGATTTCACGCAGGCCAAAGAACAGGCCTTGCTAATCGAGAAATCCCTAAGGTTGCAAAACTCTCACATTAATGTGGTTCAAGGAGCAGAGGTTGGGCTTACACATGCACTTGTCGAGCACACATCCAAGTATGCTCAGATTGTTGAAAATCTTGGTAAGCAAGTTGAAGCACTGCAGAAGCAGTTTCAAGAATTTTCTGTGGGTAACCAAAATGCTGGACAACAGCAGAGTTTTCGCCCGCAACATGGAGGGGATAACCGTAGATTCTATCATAAACGTGAAGATCAACAGAGGCCCATAGTTTGTTACCGATGTAACCACGAGGGGCACATTGCTCGTTATTGTAATCAACAGCAAAACTTCAGGAGGGATCAGGAAATGGATAGGGATCTAGAAAGAAATAAACCAAATTTAAACATGTAAAGGGGCAAGGTGGTAGAAGACAGCCAGATTTGGAAGAAACCCCATATGTCTTTGGTCTTTTTGACGAAATAAGTTTTTCATTGCCAATTATTGAATTAGAAATAAATAGGCTTAGTACCAGAATTTTATTGGATAGTGGGGCAAGCAGAAGTCTGATTGATATGGAAACATGTTCTGCTTTAAAATTAGAAATTCAGAGAAATGGTACAAATAATTTGACTGCAATTGGGGGTGTGAATATTAAAGTTTGTGGGAAGGCCAGTTTATAGATGTACTTACAAAAGAAATCTTTTGAAATAGAAGTGTATGTCTTAGAAAATAAATTTTCCCGTTCGTTCAATGTGTTGCTAGGCGTTGATTTTCTTACAAAATTCCATTTCGTACTGGATTTTGAAAGACGGTTGGTGACAGATGGGGATACAGAAATTTCCTGGTCGGATGAAAATAAAAGCCCTCGGTTACATAACCTAGTAAATTCTAATTCTCATCAGTATGATATTGATATTTTTGGCATATTGTTTAATAAGGTTGAAATACCACCTAATTCAGAAAAAGTGTTTTTGGTTAGTCTCAAGTCCGTATAGTGACAATAACAAAAAAGAAATATTTATAGAGCCAAATGATAATTTTGTTGATAAAAATATCTTGGTCGCTAATTCCCTGTCAGTCATAACCCCTGACAACACATGTTTAGTGCAAGTAATAAATGTCTCAGACGAAATGGTGGTCTTAAATAAAAATTTAAAATTGGTGAAGGTAGTACCTGATATAAATGAGTCGGTTATTAATCATATACTTGAAAATGATGATAGCTTAGAGCCTGATTTCACGGCTTGGGGAGGCAGTATTGATCTATCTCATCTTTCCTTATCCCAACAACAAGAGATTAATAACCTTTTGGGGAAATACACCGATATATTTGTGAAGAATGTTTCAGAGCTTGGTTGTTGTGATTTAATCAAACATAGAATTAGACTCACTGACGACGTTCCCATCAGACAAAAGCCATATCGTGTTCCACACCATTTACAAACTGAAATGGCTCGTCAGTTCAATGAACTATTAGAGGCTGGTGTTATTGAGCCCTCTAGACCCCTTATGCCGCGCCTGTTTTGCTGGTGAAAAAGCCAGATTCATCATATCGACTTGTGGTAGACTTAAGGAAACTTAACGAGAAAACCTTGCCTGAAAATTTTCCCTTACCAAATGTGAGTGAAATGTTAGATATGCTAGGTGGGGCAAATTTTTTTTCAACACTTGATCTCACTTCTGGGTTTTTTCAGATGAAACTTCATGAGGATGATGCTCATAAGGCAGGGATTGTGGTACAAAACATGGGCAGCTTTCATTTCTGCCGACTTCCCTTTGGTTTAAGAAAAGCGAGTTCGAGCTTTCAGCGTCTGATGTCCCTTATTTTAGCAGGCCTTTCCCCTTTTTCTATTGCTGTATACATTGATGACATAGTAATTGCTTCAAAGACCTTTACTGAACACGTAGAAAGGCTTGAGATGGTTTTCCGCAGACTGCAAACCCATAACCTTAAATTAAAGCCACAGAAATGCTCTATTGCAAAATCGGAAATATCCTTTTTGGGGCACAAAATTAAAGAGGGAAAGTTTTTACCTGACAGGAAAAATGTGCAAGCAGTACTTGATTTTCGAACACCCACCACCAAGAAGCAGGTGAGGGCATTTTTGGGTTTAACGGGTTTTTACAGAAAATTTATTAAGAATTTTGCTGAAACAGCCCTACCATTAACTAAGCTGACTAAGAGTGATGTTAAATTCCACTGGTCTAGTGAAGCAGAGGAGTCTTACTGTGCTTTGAAACAAGCCTTGATATCTGAACCGTGTTTAAAACTGCCCAACTTTGAGAAACCCTTTTCAATTGCAACTGATGCTAGTGCTTATGCTCTTGGTTGTGTACTTTTGCAGGAAGATGATTCGGGTTTTCAGCATCCCATTGCATGTACCTCACGTAAGTTATCCCAGGCAGAAATTAACTATTCTGTTTATGAAAAAGAAGCTTTGGGGGTAATCTTTGGTGTTCATCACTTCAAACACTACTTAGTGGGAAGGCCATTTACTATTTATTGTGATCAAAAATCCTTGTCGTATGTTTTTAGTTTAAAGGATTCCTCTTCCAGAATAGCACGTTGGGTACTTTCTCTGCAGGAACATTCATATGCCATAATTCATAAACCGGGGAGGTTGAATCAATTTGCAGACCATTTATCAAGAGAGGTTGTCAATAGTAATCCTGATGAAATTATTCCGGTCATAAATACTATATGGGAAACAGATTTCGGTTCTATCGATAATGACGAAATTCGTAAGCGTCAAGAACGCGATGAGTATTGCAAGAACATTTTGGGGAAACTAGAAAATAAGGAAGACACAAATGATTTGCACCCTAAATTTCAATTTTTTAAGAACCGCGACAATCTTTTAATGTGTCTTCCCAAAGGTGCTAGGTATGATACTTACTACAATAGAAAACCCAAGTTGGTTGTACCTGCATCCTTAAGATATGAAATTTTATTTTTATGTCATGACAGCAAATGTGTAGCTCATCCGGGGTTATCTAGAACCTTAAGCCGGATCAGACAGTCTTTTTATTGGCCAGGCTACTTCAATGAAATCAAAAGCTATGTGGCATCATGCCATTCTTGCATTTGTCGACGGGGATTTAAGCGGAACCAAAAGGCTCCCCTGCAGCATATACCCGTGCCAAATTGTCCGTTTCAGAAGGTCTCAATGGATGCGGTTGGTCCCCTAGTGATCTCCAGTCAGGGTAATAAGTAGATTTTGGTGTTAACCGACTATTTTACGCGTTGGCCAGAGGCTTACCCTGTACCTGACATAAAGAGTAGCACTGTGGCTAAAGTTCTTATTGATTTCATATCACGTCATGGAATTATGGACATGCTTTATACGGATAGGGGACAGAATTTTATTTCTGAAGCCATGCTTGATGTGTGTAAGGTGTTGGGAATTCAAAAGAGACAGACTGTTAGTTACAACCCGCAGGGAAATGGGGTGGTTGAAAAGCTAAATGCTACGTTAATTAATAACCTTTCTCATTTAGTGGAGAAAAATCAGGCGGACTGGTGTCAGTGTCTTCCACTTGCACTTTTTGCTCACAGAACAAGTAGACACGGTGCACTTTCAGATAGTCCGGCATTTGTAACCTATGGTCGGGATTTGAGAACTCCGTCGGATCTGTTGTTAAATTCACCGATTAGGTCCTATTCCGATGTTCAGACGTACTCGCAGGTTCTAAGTAATAGATTGCATTCTGTGTATGCTTATATTAAGGAAAATTTAGAAAATGCTGCCAAAAGGCAGGAGGAGACATCAAATACAAGGGATTCTTTTAAGAATATAGCTGTAGGAAATTTAGTGTACCTACACTCCGAGGTAATTCCGGTGGGGCTTTCAAAGAAATTGGTAAAACAAAATGTAGGACCTTACCGCGTTATTGCTCAGAAGTCTCCCGTTTTATTTGAAATTGCCCTAATGGACAATGTAAAGAAAATCCAAACTGTGCACATGAACCGACTCATTCCATATGCAGGTCGTAATAGTTATGACACGACAGCATCCTTAGTGGTAGATGCTAATCAAAATCAGGTTGAAAGGATGAGTCCGGTCATGTCTGACAAATCAATTATAATGTCCAAGCATACTGTACAAGCTGGACCCTCAGTAGACTTGTTTCATCCAATTTGGTCAAATGGTAATTGTGCTCCACCTTCATCGCAGACTGTTGTAAACTATCAGACTGGTGAGAGTCAAATAGAGGATGACCTAAATGTAGGAGCAAATGTAGAGGTATCAACCTCTTCCGACAATGATATATCACAAGTACGTAACATGCGATACAATTTGAGGCAGCGAAACAATCAAGGATTCGTTGCACACTCTTGAACTGTCTAAATTGTATTGTTTCTCTGTTTAATCCAGAATTATGTTGTATTCTATTTAGTAATCTATACATATTATTCATCTTATTTGCTATGTAAACCCTTAGTGTTTATCCTTATGATATTGTTTATTTGTATGTATATGTTGGTAATTGTGGAAATTGTGTCTGGCAGAAGATATTGTGTACTTCAACAAAGCTCAGAGTAATAGAAGTGCATCAAATTAATTGTTGATTTCACAAAACAGAAATATGCAACCATGCTGTACATATTTGTCATATGAGGTTATTACTTAATATTTAAAAATTTTGTTGGTCACTTTTGCCACAGGTTATACCGTTTCAATCAATGTCACATTTGTGCCATCCTTCTTGTGTTTTTTCATTTTTGTAGGCGGTTAATGTCTCTCCCTAATGGATTCGATTTTGATGTAACGTGTTTAATGAAATTCCGTGTCGGTGTTTATCATGGGGCCCTGATTTTCACTTTGTGGTGTTAATCGCAGTGTGAATACATGCTTGGTGTTCCATGTTGGGCTGGTGTTTAGCTTGCTTGGAATCCTGGGTGTGTGCTTACATTGTGTTTGATACTTCCGCGGTTAAATTTTGTTATCTGTTTTTCTGGATTGGGTATTCAATGGGGTAAGGATTCTGTGTCGAATTTTGTACTAATTATCTTTACGCGCATTTAAATTTTTCGCACAACAAGAGACTGGCACATCTGTAAAAAAAAAAAAAAAAAGTGTGATTTTTTTTTTCTTTCGGTGGGGGAAGATATGTTGGTATGCAACTATATGTAAACAGTGAATGGACAGTTACAGTTAGATATGAAACTAATTCAGGTGAAAATTTGAATACATGAGTGTTATTTGACCTCTTTTAGAACCTTAATTATTTTTGAGCTGTAGGAAATTGTTACTAAATTATTTTTTGCTATACTATTTGTGGGATTGACTGTAGCAATTCTAACATATCTTTCCCCATCCACTCTCTTCAACTCAACTCTGCACTGGTTGGTCTGGGGGGAGATTTTGAAAGGGGTTCTTTTTGGGAGTGGCAACAGTGGGAGGAAAAAGGAGAACAACTAGGTGGTTAGAGAGTGGAGAAGAAAAAGGATTGCCACGTGGGGTGTTTTTTGAGATCCCCAAAGAAAGCTAAGAAGCAAGGTTTCCTACCCAAAAAGGAAAAATATGCATGTGGCTAATTCTGAAAGTGTATAAGAGGTGACTTCAACTAGATGCTGATGCCCTTTGAAGAATGTCTACACTGATGCAATTTGATAACAGTGTGGAGTGCTGGATGCCCAAAATGGCTATGGATGCCTGGTGATAGAAGAAGGTACCTTCTTGTGTGTTAAACTGTCATCACTGTTTTGATTCAAACCCAACCCACCTAAAAGGTATGAAATTGCAATTTATTCATAATAAGAAATGAACTAACTCAGAAAATGAACTCCCTCAGTATCCTAAATTGTTGCTCCCATTTGTAAAAAAAATTAGTGTATAGTTGAGTTCTCCCTTCTTGTACATCAGATATATATAATGTAATAAATGTTTTGATGAATTCCCTCACCTTCCTGAGCCTGTTTTATATTACAATAACAGAACGCAAGTATTATTTTGCAATTATAATTGCTTAGAAGAAGAAATAGAACAATTTTATTCGTATTTATCCAATGGATTGCGACTTAAATTGGAATAAAAAAGGAACTATCGATCTGTTTTTTTTTTCGAACTGGTCTATAAACATTCCCAGTACCAAAAATAACAAACGGTGAAACTTTCAGCCAAATCTGCCGGGTAGTTTTTGAGTTCATGGATGACATACAGACAAACATTTATTTTTATATACAGTGGCTCCCAAAAATGTTCGTACACTTTGAAATTTTTTAATAAAACCAATATAACGTGAAACTGATTCGAATATGAAGTCCAATTTTTTTTCACATCATTGCTATGTCATTCTAAATAAAACCCTGTATTCTTTTAAAAATATTGATGGATCTTCTTTTTGAAATGGATCAAAAAACGAAGAGACAGAGAAATCATATACCACAAAAGTCATCGTACACTCAAATATTTTCGAATAAATTCATGATTAAAATTATAATATGTCGTTTTTTTATTATTTTTGCATTGTGTTGACCCTTAAAAGTCATTTGGCTTTAATTTTTTGTTTATTTATTCCTTAATTCTGTGTTTATTACTTTTAAAATGGCTGGTATTCGTAAAAAAACCACAAACACCATTCGAAATAGAATTGTTTCCTCACAGTAGCGGTAAATTGGTTTAAAATGTCTCTAAATTAGTTAATTTATTCCATTCTATAGTAAAGTGCTTGATAAAATGCTTTAAAGAAAAGAATCGGACCGAAAACAAGGTAAGAAAAGGTCAACCGGCAAAATTGACAAAACGTGATTGGAGATTTACAGTTAAAAAAATTACGAAAAAGACACATTGGAGTGCTGTAAAAGTTTCTGCAGAGTTAAATGAAAATTTTTACATTTAATTTTCACATAAAATTGTTCACCAAGTTCTCTGATTAGCTGGATTAAATGGGACTTCTTCCCGCAAAAATTTTCTTGGCCGTGCGAAAAACAGAAAGCTTACGCTTTTCGTCGCAAAATCAATGATAAATAAGCTAAAAACTTTTTGAAATTACGTCTTACTTACAGATAAAACTGAATTCAAAATTTTTGGTTAAATTTTTGTATAATTGTAAATAGAAGAAAAAAATTAAAAACTTAATCTTTAGAACTTAGTTAAACCAGTTAATCAGGACGATGAAGGCGTTCTTGTGTGAGGGTGCATATCAGCGCCAGGACTTGGTAGTTTGGAATTTTTTGCTGAAATAATGAATCATGCTGTTCATTTAAATATTTTAAAAACCAATTTTAAACTATTAGCCAAAAATTTGGTTATCGGAAACAACTTTGATTTTTATCAAAACAACGATAAGAAGCACACGGTTTGCAACGTTTGCGTCTAGTGCCTCAAAAATTGTCCTAAAGTTTAGAAAATACCCCTTCAATCTCCAGATTTGAACTTAATGTAACATATTTAGAGCTATCTGGAGGCTAGATTACGAAAATACGGCTTTGAAACGAAAATAGAGCTAGTAACAATAAGACTCGAAGTGTGGTTGAACACTTACTCAGAAATTACGCAAAGAAAGAAAGAAAAAAGAATGAAATCTATTCCCAGACGTTTAAAAGGTGTTATTGATACTGCATGATATTCTACTAAGTAATAACTTAATAAAAAGTTAGATTGTTCAATATAATATATAGACATTTTTTAACGTGTACAAAAACTTTTCTGAGATAAAATTTCCGGCACTTTTTAGTTTTTGATTTTTAAAAGATTAAGTTTCAATATTTTTTAAAAAAATTTTATGTCGTTTTGTTGAAAATTGATCATAAATCCTATAATTAAATACGTATTCCGAAATATTAATTCGAACCAATGGATAGGGCTCTATTTCATTGAAAGTCGTAGGTGTACGAACACTTTTGGGAGCCACTGTATATAGATGAATTCTGTTGTAATACTTGTTAATTCAATTGCAGCTCAAATCTTTAAAAATTAACAAAAACTAAATAAATGAATAAACAATGTATACATATAAGTAAACAGCGAAAATATCAAAATAATAGAAAGAATTTTATAGACTAATAGTAACTTGTACTCCAAAAGAAACATTATTCTTTTCTTTACAAATAAAGTCTCGTGATTTTTAGCCTACTTTCCCGTAAAAATAAAAGAAAGAAAGAAGGCTTTAAGCATCTTAAAAAATTTGTTAAAAACAAAAATCAGTCAAAAGTAAATAAATAATTTTAATAAAATGTGGCAAATTTAAAAATAGGAAAGTTGGTTTTGAGATAGGGAAAACGTGTATTGGTCTGTCTGGAATTTGACTCTTGGAATTTTAAACCTTCGACTCCTAACTCCGACTCCGCAGCCCCGATTTTTACGGTGAAATAATGCTCGATGATATTTGATTTTATTTTCCTACTAAAGTTTTAATTAATTTATCTTATTTTGTCAACGAGAAATAAAATTAAATTCCAAGTCCTTTATGTTTCCTATCTGTTGACGCATATATTTTATATCTGTTAACAGATAGAGCTGTGCAGATAATTCCCTCTGCCCCCCCCCCCTTTTTTTTTTTTTTTTTTTTTTTGATGATGAAAATTATTTATTTAACTCGACATTTTATTTTTTAATTTATTTTCTTAAGTATATTTATTTATATTTTTGGCAACAGTGGAAAAGTAAAACCCGAGGTGCTTTATTTTCACCCGGAAAAAAGAGCTTAACAAACGATTTTTTTTTTTTTTTTTTTTTTGATAAAAAAATGAATTTATTCTGATAAGCTTTTATTTTTTTTATTTATTTATTTTTTTTCGAGCAATCACGATTGCTTATGGTTCTCATTTGACCGTCCTTGATGTTGTGGTTCCTTTTTCAGCTTGGACCAGGGGCCTCTGCAGCACCATCTCCCACCGGCGCGGCTCCTCTGCTCCTGAGCACTGTCCCCGGAATCCACTTCTGCTGGGTGGTGGTGTCCATGTCCTACACACACGCACGCTCACACAATCACACACATACACGCCTTTACACACTCTCACACATACACATGCACGCTCACAAATTCACATTCATGTCTTCACTCGCATACACACACACGCCTTCACACACATACACTCATACGCCTACGTGCATACACACAGGTCTATGCACACACACACACACAAACAACTATTCACACGTAACCGCCCAGGAGGGGGGACAGGAGCTGTTTTTAGAAACAATAATTCCACTGAGCAGGGTTCTGCCGCAGTTCGTGATTGCGAAAAACATAATTTAAGTTCAAAATTTCGGAATTCAAAGTAATTTTTTTAATACATTTTTATTGTTAAAAGTGATCACAGAATGTTTTTATGAAAAAAATATATTAGCTGCAGTGTTTAAAAGGTGCTACTTTATTCGTTCGTTTATTTATTTTTTAAGTGTCTATTTCATCAGATAAGCGAAGCATATTTTGTTTCTAGAAATCAGCTTAAATTGTTAAAAACATATTGACATAATTTTCAATCTTGGTGGCTAATTGATAGAATATTAATTAGATACTAGTAAGTTGATGTTGGTATACGAGAAAGCAGGCTCGTACAGTTTTGAACGGATCTTCTTGTTTATTTATGTATTTTATTTACTTACTAATTTTTGAACTTTTGCAAGATTTCATGAAATTATTTCTTTTGTGATGCGAATGGGATATCTTCCATCACATTAAATTGCATACAGAGCAATTTTACAGAATTCAAAATTTCTTTGGTGATTTTATGTACTTTAATTAATAACAGGGTGCAATAAGTACTTTGTATTAATATTACGTTACTAATTTCTTCCATCTCACTGTTTTCTCAATATTGTCAACTTGCATATTCCCACTTTACGGTTCAATTGTTTTTTACTTGCTCAGGTACTGTTGATTTGTGTTAGTGCAACCTTTTCTTGAGAAATCTTTACTAACAAAATTTGGGAACATAATAATGATCCAGACGGTTAAGTTTAAATCACCCGTGATCAAAATTTGTTGATTTTGAAATTATATTACCCTAAGTAAAACACAACAGTTTATAAGACAGAAATTTACAACGGAATGTTCAAGTCATTTGTGATGTTTTATTTGATTCAATTATTATTTTGAAAGTTCCTTAGTGTGCTGCAAAATTGTTTCCTACTTACCTTTCTTGGACAAAATTTTTGAAACTTTGTGGGTCAGATGATAATAAAGCTTTTGATTCTTCAAATGTCAACTGAAATAATGAGAAAAAGAAATGAGAAAACTAACAATCAATTTAAAAAAGGGGGGGATGAATATCAAAGCCTAATAAAATATGTGAAACCTGTCTATCTGCCTGTCCAGTCACCCTCTCAGGAAACGGCCGGGAGATGAGTTTCAAACCAAGTATCGAAAGATTTGAAATTTTATGAGGAATCAATTTCGCCTGTTCTCATCTTTGCTGAACTTTAACTATCAGATATTGTTTATTAAAACGCAGATGAATATTCTTTCGCTAAAAGTTGTTTAAGTTGGTGGGACATCGGGTAGATGGCAGCATCAAAAGTTTTGAACCTAGGACTTATGATGCTGCCATCTGTCGAAATAGTAACAGCAACTTAAAACTCTAAATTTACAAAAAGAATGTTAATTGGTGATTTAACGACGGTGGGTGAGGCGCCGAATCTAAGCTTGTAAAAGCATTTTCTGATGAAGAGTTAACTATTCTTTCTTTTTCCCCTGACTGAGACCTTTTTGTCGTGTCTTCACATCTTTTCTCACATTTTTACGGGCAATGTTGAGCTGTTTTTAAAAAAATCGAAATAGATGAGAGATTTTGGGCTTTTGTTTACTCTCGTGATCATGTTTTTGTAATTGCAATTAAAAGAGTAAATTCTTCATCAGAGACCAAAACGTGATCGAATCAATTATAAATTGTCAACGCAATATAAAGTCGTGATAAATCAATTAATTGTGCTCATTTCGGGTTTTTTATTCTATAGGGTCATGTGAGTAAGCTTGCCAGACGTCCCGGTTTTCAGACAAAATCTCGGTGTCCCGGCCGGTTTACTTCACGTCCCGGTAAAAGATAAATTTGATTACAGATGACCAAAAAAAGTTTAAAAATAATTAATTATAAAGGATTTTTAAAAATAACTTAGTAATTTCTGTACCTCAGAGCCAGACAGACGCAAGCACGCAAGTCCAAAAATTGCGATTTTCTGCTTATTACTGCATTCTATGCAGAATTCTAATGCACATCGAACCCTGCAAACGTAAGGTAATCACATCAGTAGTGGCCAGTGCTTAATAGTGCTTCAGTAGTGGCCACTTCAAGTTTTATACTTTAAAAAAAATAGGATTTCTGGTTTCCCAATGGATTCAAACATGAAGGAGGTAATAGCAAAAAAATAGAGTATTGTTGGTAATACCTTCTGCATGTTTGATGCACTTTTGAATCCATTGGGAGTCCTGGAATCCTATTTTTTCAAATATAAACCTTGATGTGGCCACTACTGAAGTTCTGGCCGTTTTTAGCACTGGCCTCTGAAGCACTGGTGTATTTAGCTCAATTCGCAACTCCAACGAACTATAGGGGGCACTGCAGTCACTGACTAATGGCGAACGAAAAAACTAAAGCAAACGCATGTGGTAACGAAGAAAATGGTAATAAGTCTAGTAAATTTTATTCGTATGCATGATTTTTTCGCTTTATCTTTTTAAATTAATTTTCAAAGTCTTGTGGATATTCTGGCCCACGTAGAAAGAAATGAGAATTCAAGAAGCATTACTAAACGTCAAAGATTAATGCAAACTACGTAGTTCATAGTTCTAAGCAGCTATTTCCACGATGTTGAATTCGATATTTATCAATTCTTGATAAAACTAAATAATAATTGTGGCCTGACAAGAATAACAATTAATGCTAGAAAATTCAATATGACATTACAAATTATTATCGAAAGAAGATGATACTTTTTTGCCTTGCTTGGCTAGCGCTTATTGTTTTGCATTTGTAGCTGAGTTATTTCTCTCGAATTCCCGGATCGGTTAATTTAAAATTTTTCTGTTTCGATTTTTCTAATTTCTGAGCTACGATTTAATTGTGTCATGTTATGCGAATCATCAACAAAATTCTTACGGATATATGGTGGTAGTTTTCTTTTCAGTTTGATTGACCATTATTTCTTTTTACTTATCGAATTCTGTAATCTTACTACCATTTTATTCCACTCATGATAAAAATTAAAAATGGTTTAACTAAAAACGTGAAATCTCGCCAAGGATACTTAGCTCGCACAATACTAAAACTATAACCCTAAACAAATTTGGCGAAACCTTTCAGCTGAGAATAAAAGCAACAAAACAAATTCTTTCTCGGTTAAACATTTTTCATTTCGTTCTACGATAATATATTCACGAAAAATTTTTGCATACTGTCTATTCCAACTAAATGCTGCTGTAAAATATGGTTTGTTAAATTAATGTAAGATTTTTAAAAAACCCATATTCTTACAAATTCACACAAAACAATAAAAATTTTACCTGGTATAACGTTATCCAAGTTTGTTAATCCAGAGTTTTCTGGTGTTAACGCGCTTTCACCATTTCTCAATCAAATCACTTTTTAGAGGGAAATAATGAAAACTAACATTATTTTAGGAGCTCGAACACTTTCTGTTGCTGAAAGCAATCCAAGACACATCGATTGCGTTAATAAATACTCAGAACAAACTGCCTATGTTTAAGTCAACAGACTTACGTGAAACGCAATGTGGCAATGTTTTAGTTTTTCCAGCAGTTTTGTAAATCACCGCAAGGTAGCGTATTCGAGCGCTGGAGTTGCGAATTAAAAAAAAAAATCCTGTAATTATTTACCTGTACTAAAAGAGCGAGCCTCCTACCCTTTGCGCGCCAGACAAGTGTTTCTCCTATCTCATGTATAGTAGCGATTATGTGACTTACATTAGTCTGGCTCTGAGGCACAGATTTGTAACATTGACTTGTAAAATTAATATCGGATTAACTTGAGAGTAATTTTACAACAAGATTAAAAGCAAAAAAGACTTTCCAAAAAAGTCCTGGCCAATCCAAAGAGCATTAGAACATTGTTAAAATTTTTATTCTCATTCAAAGTTTTTCTTCTTACTAAAGTAACTTAAAAATATGAACGTGTAGGAAATAAAGTTTTTGATTGTATTTGTGTGTGCGTGTGTGTGCTTGCGTCATGTATCATTTATTATTCTGACTTAGGCTCATAATTAGTAACTATTTATTCATTGCGTTGAGAATTAACTACCCTCTAAAACACACTAAAAACCAACCAGGGTGTACCTTTTTAAATTCTCGTTCGCTAGCCGGGGGTGGGGAGTATTCCGGTGTCCCGGTTGAACATTTTAGAAACCTGCCAAGCCTAGTCATGAGTGATTTTCATCATATTGTGTTGTGTTGTGATTGTGATTTTTATTTTCCAATTTGGAAAAGCTTCCTATATATAAGTAAAGTGAACTAAAACATTTATGACAAAAAGGATTTTAGTTGTATACGGTGAATTTTTTTTAAAGTCATCATTAATTATAAAGATTACAATCAGTTTGTGTCTTAAAGGATACAAGTCGCAAAAAATTGATTCGCTGTGAACGGGGCCGTTTCCAATATTTTAAAAGTATTTTTTTCTGAAAGAACATGCTTAAAAACGTAGGATCAAACCATTTTTTAAATAATTTGTTTAAGTTTAATATTTAAAAAATAAAAACTTAAATCGGTGATCTTTCATTGTTTACATTTCTTGCCGATGACATCACAAATGATGAAATGCCATTCTGTACTGCCATTCACAGAGCAAAATATTTCATTCGCATCTTTACTCACATGTATTGGCAACGATATGGTTAATAGCAAGCGTAGAGCGCAATTTTAATTCGCTTCTGGATTATCATAACATGGAAACGCGGTACAAAGATGCGCCAAAGAGCATCATTTGTAACGTCATCAAGATCACACCTTGTTTGAAAAATCGGACATTTAAAAAAATTAATTAATTAAAAAATAACTGTTGGGAAAATGGAAGAATTTTCTGGGTCCATGTTATTTTATTTTATTTATTTATTTATTTATTTATTTTTTTGCTTATTCTGTCAATTTCAGTGACTAAAAGTACTACTTTTGACAGAAGGAAACAACCCCATTAGCATCTCATTAAATGATATAATTATTTGCGATGAACTGACGGAGCACTTAGGTTCTACCTCCTGTTCAAGTAGCTTAAGCTGGGAGTGACTGTAACTACCATGCATTAAAATGAGTTTATTCCAGTCATTCTAGCGTAAGAGCCGAGAAAAATCGCTTGAATCTCAATCTCCGATGAGCAGTCCGAGATCAATTTCTAATGTTGTGGAAGTTGGTACGACGAGGCATAGCTTGACGACGGAGAGATGGTGGATGAACTAGAAGCGGAAACGGACCACCTCGTTTTGTTATGGGTAGGATCGCGAGGGCTGTAAAAACTTCACTGCTTGCCGTTTCTCAATGATCGTACCTATTACAAGATGAAGTGTTCTATTTTCGCTTTTAGTTCATCCGCATCTCACCGTGGTCAAGCCATAACTCTTTGTATGAAACTCCGCTTCCATTAAATTTGACACTACCTTGCTCAAATTCAGTACCTAGTGGAGTCAGCGGTCACTTTAGATCTAAGAAAGCTTGTTATCTGTTTGAACTAGACTCGTCTCAGAAGAGCATGACTTGCGAACTAAATGACAGAGTAAATTTTTTTAATTGAAGGGCTCGGGGCAGAAATGTAACAAGCCACAAGGAGGGACTTTTCAATCAAAACTTTGGTTCTCATAACTAAATTTGAAATGAACAGGACAATGGATTATGTCAGTTAAAGAAAAACATATCTGGTTTTAGTATTGCAGAATACAGAATGTATAATACCTTTGAAAAATCCTATAAATATATTTTACAAGTTCGAAGTTGGCCTAGTAAAAAATTCACATCACGTGGCATATCAAATTCTTTCCCCGAGCCCTTCAATTATTCTAAATGGTCCAAAGAAAAGTTTTTTTTTTAATTTTATTTATTTACTAGTGGTACCCACACGGCTTTGCCCGTAGTTGAAAATTAAAAAGTCATTCGGTTCGCCTGTATATTTACAAATAATGGATGACGAATTTCTCGCCAATTGGCTATGTTCAATCGCTCTCCCATTCCACGTCATGATAATTTCGTAATTTACTCGTCCATCTTATGATAATTTTGCTCCGGAAAATGCTCTTAAAATTGAAATAGAAAAAGATTAAAATCGAATTTTCGAAAAATCGCTTCAAGTTGTACACCCCCATGCTACAAACTAACTTTGTGCCAAATTTCATGAAAATCAGCTGATCGGACTAGGCGCTATGCGCGTCATAGAGATCCTGACAGACAGAGAGACTTTCCGCTTTATTGCTAAGTAGTGGTACCCGTACGGCTTTGCCCGTAATAGAAATATTAAAAGGTCTTTTGGTTCGCCTGTATATTTACAAATAATGTATGGTGAATTTTCTCGCCAATTGGCTTGTACCCATGTTACGGTTCCACGTTATGATAATTTCGTATCTCGCCAATTGGCTTGTGCCCATGTTACGGTTCCATGTTATGGTAATTTCGTAATTTACTCGTCCATCTTATGATAGTTTTGTTCTTAAAATTGGAATAAGAAAAGAACCACATCGAATTTTTGAAAAATCGCTTCTAGGCGCACACCCCCATGCTACAAACTAACTTTGCTAAATTTCATGAAAATCGGCCGAACGGTCTAGGCGCTATGCGCGTCACAGAGATCCTGACAGACAGAGAGACTTTCTGTGCTTTATTATTAGTAAAGAAGATAAAGATTTATCATTATTATTATTTTTTAAACTCTCAAAAGTTTTATTTGCTGAAGGGTTCTTTCATTGCAGAATAACACTGAACTATAATTTTATTAAATACGTAAGTAGAATACTCATTTTGAGCTGCTTTGGATCGCAAAAAAGTCCGTTACCTGAACTGGATAGTAGCCACCGTCAAATGGATTGTGACAGGATGTTTGATCGGATCCCAGATCCGCCAAGAGTTCACCTGTTTTTTCGTACTCCGTTTTAATTCTTTCCCTGAAAGAAGAAAAGAACAGTTTGAACCACAAGTGAAAATAGATCATACTATAAGAAATTGTAATTTCTAAAGTAAATAACGTATTCTCACCAAACATCTACAATGTTACCAAGGTAGCCAATGCTGGTGGAAATTTTTTTCTGTTTGGTTTCTCTAAAGAAGAAAGAAATGAATGCGTTTGACGTCTAAATTTTAGTAACAGATGATTTTAGTTAAATGTGGCATGAATAAAACTCACTGAAAACATAAATACCATGGATCAAATATTTTCAGGGAAAAGTCATTTCTCATTATGAATTGGAAAGCAGCACAATACATAAAAAAAAATTATTTATTTTTTCAAATGAGTTCAACTACCTGATTCGTTTAATCAGCTGATCTAAGTTATCAATGACTTCCATGACCCATCCTTGGTCATATCTCTTCTGAAGAACAGTTGAATCGACCTGTGAAACAAACACTTTGAAATATTTTACTAAGTGGTGATGTTTCGTAAAACGTATGTTCAGTTTTTTCAAAATGATACAAATTTACTCATTCATGTTAAATTACAGTTAAATATTTTCGTATTTTTCAATATAAAAATTAGGAGCAAAAAAAAAAAAAAAATTCTCATATTCGGATGAGTTACATAAGCAGCATGTGTTACTCATTTTAAGATTCTGTTCACTATTGCAGGAAAAAATGTTGCTACAATTTTTGTTCCTGCAACTTTTTCCTTATTGTTTCACATTTCTAACGTTTTCTTTGACGCTTCGTCCAAATCCGAACATTTTTTTTTTTTTTTTTTTTTCATATAACCTGCAAGACCTCTATTTTCGCAACAGTTAGTCCAACAGTGGTCAAAATAAGGTGCAAGTAAAGATATTGAAATTTTAAAGAGAAAAATAAAGTTAGTGAAAAAATACGAAATCTCTTATACGGACCAACGCAAAAAAGAAGATGTTGTGCTACGTAAAACACACTACAAAAGCTCGCACAACTTGAAAAAAACGCTGTGTGCACAAAGGGATTATTGAATGCGAGTGTTTGTGGTGTCAGTCACAAAACGCTTCGTGGTAAATTTTATTTTTGATTTTAACTTTTTCCATCACGATTTTAATTTTTAATGCTTTTTGCTGCTGTAAATGCAAATTACTTAACTTTTTTTAAGAAAATTAATGAAATAAAATTTGACAAACATGATGCTGTTGGCGTTATAATTGAATTGCATATACAGTGAAACCTCTCCAAGCGGCCACCTGTCTTAAGCGGCCATCCCTCTTAACGGCCACTTTTTCGCGGCACAGATTTTTTACCCCATAGACTTGATGTTAAAAACACCCCTAGCAACGGCCACCCAACCCTTTGAACGGCCGCCGAGTGAATGCGTCCATTCCATTTTTCAAGAAAATCTATTCGCTTTCTGCTTCTAATCTGCATCTTTTCAG
This sequence comes from Uloborus diversus, assembly GCF_026930045.1. NCBI lineage: Eukaryota > Metazoa > Arthropoda > Arachnida > Araneae > Uloboridae > Uloborus > Uloborus diversus. The sequence goes on along the minus strand of NC_072737.1, from coordinate 80,580,293 downwards.
TTCAAAGAGGAGAATTCTTATTGGCCATTAACGAATTCCGATAATTTTGGAGTAAAAATGTCACTCATGTTTATTTTATTACTTGGTCAGTGTGTACGTGTAATCTGTGTAGCAAACAACACTGTCGGAGATCATTTTATGAATCTCGAACTACGTGTTGAAATTCTGAGCAATATGAACGCGGAAAATCGGCTTAGAGTACGATTTCGAATTCTTTCCAGCACGAAACAGCCGTGGAGAGCTTTGATAATTACACTGCAGACTGAGAGAAATGTCTTCCGGTTAACGAGTTTGCGAAAATAAGCGTTTTTCAATCAAATTTAATATTAGTTTGGGATTGGTTTAAATTAACTAATCATTTCGCTTTGTGTAATTAACGTCTTTTGAGCAAGTACATTTTTATACCTTTCGGGCACTGATTCGGCCTCTCGACAATCAATTTACGTTTTGTAATCATGAGAAAACTGAACTTTCAACTGAAGTGATTTTGGGGATGGTAAATAAAGTCATCGCAAATTCATGTGCAATGACGAAAAAATTGGTTAAAGGGATTTATTTATCATTTTGAATTGAAAAAAATTTTGAATGGCAACAAGCAACATTTTGAATTCGATTTTAAAACAATTGTTGGAGAAGATTAAAAACTTAAGTTACAAATTGTATCCTTTCTTCGAAAACTGTAAACAATAATTAAATAATATATTATTTCCCTCTTAGAACTGTCTCAAATTTCATTCTGTGCATTAGACTTGCTTATGTTGTGTATTATAGAATTATATTGCAACTGAAACGAAAACCCTTTAAAGCGGCCACCCCCTCTCAACGGCTGAAATTTTGCGGAACGGAGAGGTGGTCGCTCAGAGAAGTTTCACTGTACAGAAAATTTGTATTGGTTTGTGATTGAGAACTTAAATGATTGGTTAAAAAA